>NW_003303536.1:1614-5456 GCF_000142945.1 Phytophthora infestans T30-4 | reverse complement strand
GACAGCCAAGGTAGGAGGCAAGATCAACAATGAAAAAGCAACTCCTTCTCCTAGATAGTGGTGCCGAGGTGTCTATACTAGATACCGCCTTTGCTCGTAAGGTTGGGTGCCAAGTGGATGGGAGTCGGATCCAAGACTGTGTTGGGATTGGTGAAGGCGTGTACCGTACGAATGGGAGAACGCGGATCAAGATCACGCTGGCAGGTTGTTTAGTGTATTGGTTTGACATCTGGGTTGGAGATCTCGCTGGTCAAGACGCCATCCTCGGGATGGATTTCATGGTACCGGCCGGAGTGAGGTTGGATCTAGCGGATGGGACACTTTGTTTCCCTGACGAGATGCGGATCCAGTTCAGCGGACGGCGACCGTTGTATGGAGCAAAGATGAGGATCATAAGGGCGGATAAGACAACCTGGATCGAGCCCGGGGAAACCTGGGAGCTGCCAGACCGGTTAAAGTGGGTGGAACATGAGAAACTGTGGGTCACTCGGGGCGAGAAATGGGTACCTACCGTAATCCAGGGGCCAGGTCGATCACAATACCTCCAGGTCACGAACGCCAGCGATAAGAGACTATTACTGGACCATTATGAGGAGATCGGGCGATGGTTAGCGAAGGACGGTATCCCTAGGCGACCTGGATATGTGTCAGTGGGATCCCGCCGCTACAAAGAATGGCAGAATCTGGTGTACGAGGCGACTACCGAGATCGAATCCCTCGGAGAGGTGGAGCTCCCGGCGGAGCCAACTGGCCCCTTGGTGGATCGGCCTTCATATCCAACTCCGCGAAAGATCCTGCAGAGGGATCGACGGGTTGAGATCCAAGCAAGGGAGGTTGGATCCACGACGGGGGACGATCCCCAGAGTCGGCCCTTAGATAACGCAGGGTCGGTGGATGAAGGATTGCAGAGGGCTAAAGCCGAGCAGCCGGATCCCGCTGATTCACAAGTGGATCCAAGCTTTCCATTGGATAAAGTGCCTGGATCCCTATCGAGAGTGGCAACACTAGTCAAACCAGAAGCGTCGGGCTTAAACTCGTTAGAGGACCGACTAGATCCAACTGGTGGTTTCCCTGATACCAGGGTACCTGATTCCCCGAAGACAGAAGGACTGCCAGGCGAAAGAGGGTCGCGGTGTTTGGATCCAATGGTGGATCCTACGAAGACGGAAGATGAGCAAGTCTGTTACCATGAAGGCGGGGATCTACACGCCGAGGATCTGGGAGAAGGCATGGCGGTGATCCCGGAGGTACCACTGACCACAGAGGAGGTCACGATTGATGATATCCAAGTGGATCCAGGGGCGAATGAACCTGCTGAAGTGGACCGTCTGCGTCAGAAAATCTGGGAGAGCCGACATCTGCTGATTGGTAAAGGAAATGCGTTACCGCCCGCTGCCCGCGGAGTCAAATGTGACATCGATGTCGGCGACGCGAAACCGATCGCTCAGAGGGTGAGGAAGGTGGCGCCTCAGTTCCGAGAAAAACTATCGAGTCTGATTAAGGGCCTGCTGCAAGCCAAGATCATCAGTTTCTCAACGTCCCCGTGGGCATCCCCAGTGGTAATCATCATCAAGAAGAACGGGGTGGATATACGTCTGTGCATTGATTACCGGCTGGTTAACGGTCTGACTCGATTGATGGTGTATCCGATGCCTCTAATCAATGAGCTGTTGGAAGATTTGGATAAAGTACTCTGGTACTGCTCTCTTGACATGGCCAGCGTTTTTTGGGTAGTTACTTTGACGGATCGAGCTCGCGCAATATCCGCATTCATCACACCGTTTGAACTGTTCGAGTGGAACCGGATGCCGTTTGGATTGAAGAACGCACCCCAGATCTACCAACGCCTCATCGATAACGCCCTCTATGGATTCACCCGAATACCGGAACCCAAAAGGGGTGGATCCGGGGAAGATCATACGGAAGTAGATCCATTTGAGGCAGGAGAGCCAGGGGATCCTGGAATTCCGTCCGTGTTAGGACGCAGATCTTACATCGACGACATTCTAATCCCGGCGAAATCGTGGGATCAGTTGTGCGAAAGAGTGACATCCCTACTGGAGGCGTGTACTAAGTGGAATCTCTCTATCAGTGTGGTAAAGAGCTATTGGGGGATGCGCAAGGTAGATTACTTAGGCCATCGAGTTTCCAAGGAGGGATTGGAGGCGAATCCTAAGGACCTGTCTTCGTTAGCCGATTTGTCCTTCCCGCAGTCGTTACGGGCGATGCAATCCTTCTTGGGCAGTTTGAACTACTACAGTCGGTTCATTAAGGATTACGCTCTGTTTGCCGCGGTATTGTATGAATTGAGAGAGGTAGATTTTGCTGCGATGACCACTCCAGCTGTCCGGATGGAAATCCAACAAGATCTGGCCCGGGAGATGTCGGATCCACGAAGGAATCCAAGTGGTACGACGCCAGAAGAGGACCTAAAACAGGAGCCCGGGACCAACGGAGAGAGGATCCAGTCTGGATAGAGACGACGGATCAGAACATGGAAAAGGCAGAATCTCGGTGGATCCGAGCTCAACACGCATTCGTGGAGCTGAGGAACAGGATCGCGACCACGCCTATCCTCCGTCATTTCGATCCGGAACGTCAACCTACGGTAATAGTTTATGCCAGCGACTGGGCAGTCTCAGCAGCTCTGGTACAAGAACATGAGGGGATCTGTCATCCAGTCACCTTCGTCAGCCGGACACTGAAGCCGAATGAACTGAACTACGGAGCGGTGGAGAAAGAGATACTCGCGCTCCTGCGCGTACTGGATCTCAATTACAACCTGCTGGTGGGAAGATCCATCCGGATCCTGACTCGACACTCTACGCTAGCCTGGCTGTTCAAGTCGGCCGGGTTACAAGGACGTTTGGGACAGTGGGCAGCTTTACTCTCGCCTTGGACACTGGAGATTGTGGAATGTTCGAAAGGGGAAGACGAGATCCTGGGAGTTGTGGTGTAGCGGGATCAGCAATATCTGCGAGATTGCTGGATCCAACTTACCAACTGCGCCCAGACACCGACTAACGGAGGGGGACCCCCGATGATCCGTGTTCTGCTGAACTTTCCTCACCTTGTGTACCCGTCGGTAGGGCGGGATCTGCTCTCTCGGTAACTTCCGAAGAGTTCAAGTGGTGAAGCTTGAGTGTCTTGGCGAGACGTGGGGATGGGGTGGAGCAGCAGTGGAAAATCTGTACTCTGCGTCCGTGGATAGTTCCGAATCCTAAGCGAATATTCGAGCTTATGGATCCGGGGCCTAGATCGTGGATCTGGCCGTAGGGTTGCCTTGCGGGTGTGTCCCTTGCCTTTGCGCTTCCTTTTGCGTCGTACTTGCCGCCTCCTGTGACGGGATCTTGAGAGTTGAGAACCTCTAGGGTGTAACCGACCAAGTAGTAAATTCGGTTAATCTGTCGGATCTGCACAAGTAAAGGAAAAGCTCACTAGGTTGTAGGATCTGGCCAATGTATTATTCAGTTATCACTACCAACACTAGATTCGCAATTCCTAACCTTGTCCGAGCTCGTACGGCCACTGTAGTTCCGATTCTTGAGGGCAGGAAGGCACTTGTGTGATACGGTGCAAATTGGGTTCTGTATTGATATTTAAGCCTATACCTGCCTGGATTTCTACCTTCTATGTCTTTCACTTGTTAACCTCCTGTCGCAGATCGGCTTGTTGACTTTACGTCTCGCCGAGTAGTAACGAGTGTGGGCGGATTGGTCGAACTGTGAGCAATAATAATCCAGGAGCGCCTCGCTGGGTAGTTTCCAACGTCGCTGAGTCTTCTTCGGCAGCTGCCTATACCAACCCTTCGCCGCGCGTCCCAAGCATAGCGAGAAAGGTTC
>NW_003303536.1:0-1257 GCF_000142945.1 Phytophthora infestans T30-4 | reverse complement strand
CCAAAGGTGGTGCCGGACGTCGTCAAGTCGACAGCGATGGTTCGTCCAGTGACGATGACATTTTGGTGCGTACATTCGACGAGGAAGATCCTCAACTCGAGTTGATGCGTCAGATGAATGAGCTAGCGACGCTGAACGACGTGGACCCAACACCGAGGATTGAAATGGCCTCGCACCGACCGCTGGATCGCATCACGCCGTTCTCAGGCTCTCGCAACAAGAGCGTGAACTGTATGCAGTGGCTCCGTGGGCTCGTCTATGAAATGACTGGAACTCACACAGATGCCGATAAATGGTGCATTCCATTTGAGCTAAGTCTCCGGGACGGAGCCATTCATTGGTTTCGTCAACTTCCGAAGAAGACGAAGCGCAAGTGGAAGCTGCTGAGCGACGCGTTCATCCGCTACTACTGCTCGCAGTTCACGCAGACGGCACTGTCGCGTTACTACTCCGCCAAGCGGGAACGTAATGAACATCTGTGCGACTACATAAGCAGGCTGAATGGCTATGCTCGGACCGCCCGTCTACACTTCGAGAAGAGTGGTCGCGACGCGAAAGAACACGTACAGCAGTTCCTGGCAACATGCAATGATGACAAGCTGGCGGAGAGTCTCTACCACGCTCGAGTCGCCGACATTCACGAGCTCGAAGAGATCATCGAAGATGTTCTCAAGGGCAAGGAGAGGATGGCCAAGCGTGACAGTGAGTACCGATACTTCAAGAGTCGTGATACGCGACGCGACGATGGATTCGCCCGCAACGACCGGCGTGATGACCGCCGCCGCGATGACAACCGAAACAAACCAAGAGTGACGCTCATTGAAGCCACGGTGGATGACCTACTAGCTGAATTAGAAGGTCGTGAAGCTGCTCAGGGAGGCGCCGAGTATTCAAACGAAGATCCGAACGCTTACAACGATGTCCAAGACGAGTACAACGACTTTCAGCCCGATAATACGGATGGTGATTTCTCATTGGATGAAAACGACCGATAACTCGCCGCTGCTAACGAAAATGAACGCCGTGCAGCTGCTGAAGGCACCTACGCACGTTCAGACAACCGTCAACCGCGTGGAAACGTGCCTGATCGCGAGAATGGCTTCAATCAAGATCGCCGAAGTAGTGACCGTGGGTTCAATCAGGACCAACGCGGTCGACGTGACTTCAACCGCGACAACCGACGCCCACAGTACGGACCATACGCGGTGTGCGGTGGCATGAGTCACTCCGCCCACTACTGTAACAAGCGATGCAAGT
>NW_003303535.1:99992-103149 GCF_000142945.1 Phytophthora infestans T30-4 | reverse complement strand
TTGCCAGCCAGGCCCCTTAATCCAGATATCCGACCAGGTTTTTCTCGGAAATGAGGTGGCCCACCCTTCCGCCACCCCTTTGAGACGATCGGTTTCGAGTCGCCCGACCATCGAATGTCAACATTTTGACTCCGGCGGGGCGGCCGGGCGGGTAACGCATTACCCTTACCGATCAGCAGATGTCGGCTTTCCCAGATCTTTCTGACGCAGACGATCCACTTCAGTGGGATCGTTCGCCCCTGGATCCACTTGGATATCATCAATCGTGACCTCCTCTGTGGTCAGTGGTACCTCCGGGAATTACCGCCATACCTTCTCCAAGATCCTCGGCGTGTAGAATCCCCGCCTTCACGGTAGCAGACTTGTTCATCTTCGGTCTTTGTCATGATCCACCCTTGGATCCAGGCCCCGCGACTCTCCTTCGACCGTCATCCCTTCTGTCTTCGTGGGGTCGGAAATCCTGGTACTGGGGAAGTCACCGGTCGGATCCAGCCGGTCCTCTAACGAGTCTAAACCCGACAGTTCGGGTTTGACTAGCGTTGCCACTCTCGATAGGGATCCAGGCACTTTATCCAGTGGAAAGCTTGGATCCACTTGTGGATCGGCGGGATCCGGCTGTTCGGCTTTAGCCCTCTGCAATCCTTCATCCACCGACCCTGCGTTATCTAAGGGCCGACTCTGGGGATCGTCCCCCGTCATGGATCCAACCTCCATTGCTTGGATCTCAACCCGTCGATCTCTCTGCAGGATCTTTCGCGGAGTTGGATATGAAGGCCGATCCACCAAGGGGCCAGTTGGCTCCGCCGGGAGCTCCACCTCTCCGAGAGATTCGATCTCGGTAGTCGCCTCGTACACCAGATTCTGCCATTCTCTGTAGCGGCGGGATCCCACTGACACATATCCAGGTCGCCTAGGGATACCGTCCTTCGCCAACCATCGTCCGATCTCCTCGTAATGGTCCAGTAATAGTTTCTTGTCGCTGACGTTCGTGACCTGGAGGTATTGCGATCGACCTGGTCCTTGGATTACGGTAGGTACCCATTTCTCGCCCCGAGTGACCCACAGTTTCTCATGTTCCACCCACTTCAACCGGTCTGACAGCTCCCAAGTTTCCCCGGGCTCGATCCAGGTGGTCTTATCCGCCCTTATGATCCTCATCTTCGCTCCATACAACGGCCGTCGTCCGCTGAGCTGGATCCGCATCTCGTCAGGGAAACAAAGTGTCCCATCCGCCAGATCCAACCTCACGCCGGCTGGCACCATGAAATCCATCCCAAGGATGGCGTCTTGACCAGCGAGATCCCCGACCCAAATGTCAAACCAATACACCAAACAACCTGCCAGCGTGATCTTAATTCGCGTTCTCCCGTTTGTACGGTATACGCCTTCACCAATCCCAACACAATCTTGGATCCGACTCCCATCCACTTGGCACCCAACCTTACGAGCAAAGGCGGTATCCAGTATAGACACCTCGGCACCACTATCTAGAAGTAGGATTGCTTTTTCATTGTTGATCTTGCCCCCTACCTTGGCTTGTCTGAACCACTTTCCTGGGGCATGGTACTTCCAGTATCCACGGGACTCCCCTGTTAGCAGATCCATGGATCCAACATCCTCAGATCCACAGGATCCAGTGACCAGACAGACCTTAGGTGGATCTGCAGTGACCTCACCCTTGGTAGGCTCAAACCATCGACCATGTTGGCGTTTCTCCCAGTAACCACGTGTCTCTCCTCTTTGTAGATCCAGGGTTGAAGAGACTTTGGATCTGGAAAACTCGTCTACTTGGCGCAAACTAGAGACCCTGGCAAACTGACACTTCATGTAGATCACGTGTATTATCGACTGGATCTAGGGTCCTGCTACATGGATCTAGCGATGTCTTGTTCACAAATGCATAAATGCAATACCTAGAACGCTCGGCTCGTACCGGATTCAAACCCGGCGAGCGTCCTAGTTTAACATCTTCTCTGCCACTTCCGGCAACATCCCTCGGTGCTTGGCTGGATCAAACCATTGGCGGATCTGGTTGTAGAATTCTTCCATCGGGCACTTGCCGACGTCGTGAATCTCGCCACACCCGCGACACACGTAGAAGCAATGATCTCCGGGATGACCTTTCTGCCACACTTCTCACAAGCCAGATGTTTCCAGCATCCAGATTCTGTGTGCTTCCGGGATCCGCACTGCGAGCACCTGATTTGTCATGTCCCGTCCATGAGATCTCGGGATCTGTACATCCCACTGTCTCCGGGTAAGGCATCACCAGTGCGGGAGTTGTCTCCAGTCTTCGCCGTTCGATCGTTGGACGCGGTGAGACAGACTCGACGGTAATCCTCTGGATCGGAGTCCGAACCGTCGGATCCTGATTCAGTTCCTGAGTCGGGCGCCGTGACTTGGTGGACCCGTCGATCGGGGGCCGTAGGCGTCGGAGCCTTTTAGCGATACTTGCCGGATCCGACCGCCGCCTTCTTCTGGCGGTGTTTCGCGCGATCCACAGCTCGCAGCACTTCTTTGAGCCCATCTGCGTCCGGAAGACGTAACAGGGTCAGCCTGTCGGCCAGATCCACGTCTCCCAACGTCTCGATGTAATGATCCACGTGTTCCCGCAGTACCTTGGATCCCCCATCCTTGATCTTCAACTTGGCCCGTAGACCGGCCACATTTAGTCGATGTAGGTATTCTAGCGGGGATTCATCCGATCTGCGGCGAGCATGGTAGTATTGTCGTGCCACCGACACTCCCAATCCACAGTACTGGGTCTGGAAACCGCGCAGCAAATATGGCCACTTGCTCCTGGTGGATCAGCCCAGCGGCCGATACCAGTTCCTGGCTGGCCCCGCTAGCAGATCCGCAAAGGTCAAACACTTCTCAGCATCTGACGCTTGATCTCTCATGAGGGCCGACTTGACTTTGCTGATCCATGTTCTCGCTCGGTCCTCATCTTGATCCTTGCCCGTGAACTCCTTCAGATCCGATATGGCTGAGATCCGTACCCTCTGGATCATGGACGATCCACCTGCCCCGGCTGTGGCTGTTGCTACCACGGCTGACAAAGTGGATGGGCCATCCAGATCATCTGGGTCGAACTCATCATGGGAGTTGTCTCCCTCCACGGACCCCATCTCCACGTCTCGTGCTCCATGGTCGTGGA
>NW_003303535.1:95934-98631 GCF_000142945.1 Phytophthora infestans T30-4 | reverse complement strand
AACACAGTATACATGTACTATATGTTGCTTTGCTGCACGTAGAAACGCGAAGCACACCGCAGCGCAGCGAAGGTGGTCAGCCCGCACTACACCAACCAACCATGCCCTAGCGTCCGCGGAGCGGGCGCCCAGAGCGCTAGTAGTACTATCTTAAACATCTACTGCAGCAACCTGTCTGTCCGTCACACTAAATTGTCGTGCCTGTCACGCTTTTCCGGACAAATCATTGGATAAAATAATTTAAATATTCCTACTGGCTGCCGAGCGCAGCGAAGGTGGCCCCGATTGGCCTAAAAGCTGCCGAGCGCAGCGAGGCGGCCCAAATCGGCACCTTCTGCAACCCTGCGGGCCTTTGGGCCCGCCTGAGCCAAATCTGCCAACCTACCGTGCGAGTAGTGAAGCGAGCCCGTGGCGAGCGGAACGGAGGCAAAATACAAGGAACGACATTCATTCTTTCCCGCCGCGTAGCAGCGGCACTCGGCTAGTCTTAAACATCTACTGCAGCAACCTGTCTGTCCGTCACACTAAATTGTCGTGCCTGTCACGCTTTTCCGGACAAATCATTGGATAAAATAATTTAAATATTTCTACTGGCTGCCGAGCGCAGCGAAGGTGGCCCCGATTGGCCTAAAAGGTGCCGAGCGCAGCGAGGCGGCCCAAATCGGCACCTTCTGCAACCCTGCGGGCCTTTGGGCCCGCCTGAGCCAAATCTGCCAACCTACCGTGCGAGTAGTGAAGCGAGCTCGTGGCGAGCGGAACGGAGGCAAAATACAAGGAGCGACATTCATTCTTTCCCGCCGCGTAGCGGCGGCACTCGGCTAGTCTTAAACATCTACTGCAGCAACCTGTCTGTCCGTCACACTAAATTGTCGTGCCTGTCACGCTTTTCCGGACAAATCATTGGATAAAATAATTTAAATATTCCTACTGGCTGCCGAGCGCAGCGAAGGTGGCTTCAATTGGTTAAAACTAGAATGTGTAGTTGACATCAATAAATGCATGTGTTTCCCAGTTTACATATGGGGATTTGCACAAAGTCCGAAGGCGGCATCGTTTAAATATTAAATACTTTTTCATAATGCATGTTGTTATTGATATTTGAATACTACAGTAAACGGAGGGTAGGGTGCTTAGCGTACACGTAAGCATGCGTGTTTCCGAGGACATGGTTTAAGTATACTAAATACTCTGTACTCAGTAGGATCTGTGTGTTACACTCAGGCCCATTCTCTTATTTCTGAAAAAGCACTTCACCACAATCGCCTCCTGTACGTTGTCGGCGCTGCACAACAGCGTTCACGGCGTGCATTACTAGCATCCACAACCGCTTTCTCCCCTTCGCGACACATGTCTCCCGCCAAGCGTACCGGCAAATCGTCGGGCAAGGCCCCATCCACTACCCCTCCGGTCAGTCCGTCTTCTATGTCGCCCACCGATCTGCGGGTTCTAGCCCAGGCTCTTTCCGATCAGGTGCAAACCCTGACGGCGGAGCTCCAGACGGCTCAAGATGCCCAAGACCAAGCTGCGTCCCCTAACGCTCTACCCATTGTGTGATGTCACGGGAGGAACAGATTCCACCAAGACCTATCTCGGATCCACCCTTACCCTAGATTCACTCTGGGTGGATATGGGATACGCTATGTACCGGTGGATCGAGTGTGAATCCTATGAAGGAATGGTGGTAGGTGTCATCTGAAGGTGGATCTAGCAGCTACGGCTAGTGAGAAGTCAAGATCCACCGCGAGGTGGCCCGGATCCCATACTTCCGAGTTCCGATTCGAAGAGGGAGGATCCCGCATAGAGTGACCTGGATCCAGGATCCAGAATGATGGATGCAGTGGATCTCGAACTTTCGTGGGACAATGGAGATCACAGACGGTTGCGAGATGATGTTGGATGATTGGAGAGCTCAGATCCACGACGAGTGTACACTTACAGTGAAGTGGATCCAAGCAGCCTGAACCCGGATGCGTGTACCCATAACAGGGTGACCGTAATGATTACGCCAGGGATCCGGTGGATCTGAAGATAATACAGCTGGGATGATGGGTCAAGGGAAGAAGGGACATGCAGTCGAGCCTGGTAAGGGAATTAACGAGTGAAAGACATAGAAGGTAGAAATCCAGGCAGGTATAGGCTTACGTATCAATACAGAACCTCATTTGCACCATAACACGCAAGTGCCTTCCTGCCCTCAAGAACCGGAACTACATTGGCCGTACGAGCTCGAATAAGGTTGGGAATTGCGAATCTAGTGTTGGTAGTGATAACTGGATAATACATTGGCCCAGATCCTACAGCCTAGTAAGCTTTCCCATACACGTGCAGATCCGACGGGTTAATCGAATTTACTACTTGGTTCGGTTATACCCTAGAGGCTCTCAACTCTTAAGAACCCGTCTCAGGGAGGCCGGGCAGGTAAGACGGCAAAGGAAACTACGAAGCAAGGGGAAGAGCCCCCGGCAGGGCAACCCCTACCGCCAAGACCATGAACAAGGACCTGGGTCCCAAAAGCTCCGGAAATCCGCTTAGGAATGGGAAAGCTTCCCCGAAGCAGAAAGGGAGGATTTATCGACATGGGGGTCCCGCCCCAATCTCAATTATTCCGCGAAGTACGATCAAGAGTTCACCCACTTGGAACTCTGTCGGGAGAGTGAAGCAGGAGGGAGCATCACCGACCAGAAACAAAAAAATAAA
>NW_003303535.1:84790-92731 GCF_000142945.1 Phytophthora infestans T30-4 | reverse complement strand
GATGGTGCCACGGGTTGTGCTGGAACAACATGCGAAGAGTAAGGAGCTGCCAAGTGAGTGACAGCGGAAGCAACGAACGTACCAAAGAAGGTGGTGGGGAGCCGCGAGACGTCATCAGCCGAGTACGGACCAACGGTGGCAGAACAAAATGAAGGATTAAGACACTCGCCAGCTCGGCTCGTATCATAACCGGGGCAGTTGTGGTGTAGGGATTTCCAGATTCGACCATACGCCGACCTACTTTAGGTCAAGAATCGGCTCGGTCTGATAACCCAGAGCTTAGGAGCCAAGGATCACGGTAAGTACTCGGCGATCTGTCCGGATATGCTATCCGGACAGCCGCTGAGCTCAACGGTCGCCGGAACTCAGCTGAAGGGTCGGTAGAGATCCGAAACGACTACATTTCATTAGATATTTGTATGAGAAGCATAGGATTAAATAGGGGGAGCCGAAAGGGCTCCCAGAAGATAACAGAGCAGAATTTTCCTAGTCCAAGACACGTGTACACTTTTCCGGTAAGTCTCTGCATAGGGATGGATTATACCTGCCGTCAATACTCGAGAGGCATAGCTTGTAGGGTATTGATTGGTAGCGCCAAGAGATTAGGTCGGTCCGGGTAGGACAAAGTCTCGCTACGCGCGAAAGAAAGTCCCGCATACTCAGCGGGCCGGTACGTCGGATAGCCCGGGTGCCGTAACACTTCTAGCTGAGCAGCCTCTGCGCTCGGTGACCTGTAAAAGCGCTCGCGCGCCGTCGTCCATCCCTTTGGTGGAGGGCACAGGGTTGTGAACGAGCTCAGCCGAACCAAACTCGGCGGAGCCTCGGAAGTGATCTGACTTGGTTAGTCGGAACCGAGGGGAAGCGAGCCACTCGTCTGTCCCGGAAGGGCCGGGCCGCGAGGGAACCACCCTCTGCGCAGGCCATTCAACCGCCGACCTAACTCGGCGATTCGTTGTGGTTTGTGTAAGGAATCCACATCTGACGGTATTTGTGTGTTCTACTACCCCACAGTACTCTGTCTCATTCACCGTGGTGGCCGAGAGGAAAGCGTTTGCAGCAATCACTATCATCCACTCAGGAAGGCTCCGCAGCACCCATGAACAACTCCCGTAGCTGTGGTAAAGTGCTTTCTCAGAAATAAGAGAATGGGCCTGACGCGGGGTCACTATCCCGAATCAATGACAATTTCAAGTGATTAGAGAGGATTTGGGTTGGCTGGCACGGATGCAAGTTGCCGGTGGTGGATTAGCCATGACGAGCAGCGCCCCGTATGAAGTGACGATGGATCTGGTATGAGCGATGTACGAGAAGGCAAGATCCACCAAGACTTACCTCGGATCCACCTTTACTTGGATTCACCTAAATGGATATGGGATATACTATACAAGAGTGGATCGGGTGTGGATCCTATGAAGGAAAAATGGTAGGTGCCCTCTAAAGGTGGATCTAGTAGCCACGGCTAACGAGGAGTCAAGATCCACCGCGAGGTGACCCGGATCCTATGCTTTCGAGCTAGGATCCAAGGAGGGAGGATCCCGCCTTAAGGGACCTGGATCCAGGGTATAGGTATGATGGATGCAGTGGATCTAGAACTTTCGTGGGACAGTGGAGATCACAGACGGTTGCGAGATGATGTTGGATGAGTGGAGAGCTCAGATCCACGACGAGTGTACACTTTCAAGTGAAGTGGATCCAAGCAACCTGGATCCTGATGAGTGTACCCATAATAGGGTAACCATAATGATTACGCCATGGATCCGGTGGATCTGAAGATAATACAGCTGGGATGATGGGTCAAGGGAAGAAGGGACATGCAGCCGAGCCTGGTAAGGGATTTAGCAGATGAAAGACATAGAAGGTAGAAACCCAGGCAGGTATAGGCTTAAATATCAATACAGACTCCAATTTGCACAGTGACACGCAAGTGCCTTCCTGCCCTCAAGAACCGGAACTACATTGGCCGTACGAGCTCCGAGAAGGTTGGGAATTGCGAATCTAGTGTTGGTAGTGATAACTGGATAATACATTGGCCAGATCCTACACCCTAGTGAGCTTTTCCTTTACTTGTGCAGATCCGACAGGTTAACCGAATTTACTACTTGGTCGGTTACACCCTAGGGGCTCTCAACTCTCAAGATCCCGTCACAGGAGGCGGCAAGTACAACGCAAAGGAACGCAAAGGCAAGGGAACACACCCGCAAGGCAACCCTACGGCCAGATCCACGATCTAGGCCCCGGATCCATAAGCTCGAATATTCGCTTAGGATACGGAACCATCCACGGACGCAGAGTGAAGATTTTCCACTGCTGCTCCACCCCATCCCCACGTCTCGCCAAGACACTCAAGCTTCACCACTTGAACTCTTCGGAAGTTACCGAGAGAGCAGATCCCGCCCTACCGACGGGTACACAAGGTGAGGAAAGTTCAGCAGAACACGGATCATCGGGGGACCCCCTCCGTTAGTCGGTGTCTGGGCGCAGTTGGTAAGTTGGATCTGGCAATCTCGCAGATTTTGCTGATCCCGCTACACCACAATGGTGCGCGGGCCCGGATCTTTTGGTGACTCGGGATTTCACCGTGAGTCCCAAGAAGATGCTCAAGTGAAGATTGAGCCAGGGGAAGAGGCGTCGTCGGAGGTCGGATCGACGAAGACGCTGCTGAATGAAACAAGATCCGCGGATCGATGGAGTTTTGGGAGGAACTCTGTCGACGGAAGAGAGGTGGATCCGGATCCGGATCTAGAAGAGAAGCCTCTCTATCCTCCCCAGGTCCCCTCGGGGACCCCTGCGGATCTTGACGCAAGTCAAGATCCGCTAACAAAACAAGGGAAAGTGAAGGCGAAACGGTATGCATTTGCAGATTCACCGGTTAAGCCAACATCGTACCTAAACCCAAGCCCGCTAGTCGAAGAAACAAGAAAGAAGACGAAAACGAGTAAGACTACGCGGAAGAAGATGCAAGCTCCAGAGTCGGAAGAAGACCAAGCTGGATCCAGGTCAAGCTGGTCCAACAAGGATCTCGAGTTTGTGTATCGCCACCAAGCTCTACGCGATTTCCTGCATCAAGATCCTGTCATGCAGATCCTGAATCCACGACAGATCGAAGATCCAAGGGAACCGGTGAGAGCACCAACGAAAACGGCGAACAAGTTGGTGGCAGTCAAAGATCTATTACGTTTGCTTACGGAGTCAGGCATCGTAGCTGGTGTGTTCGACGCAGAGGATATCTTCGAGCTAGACCTGGATCTCATAGTATCCGCGACGCGGGACCTCTTTGCCAGAGTTAAGTCCATCACCGGAGAAAGGTCGCGCACTATGGATCCAGTGTCGTCGCCGAGGATCAGCCAAGCTGCGTCCTCAAACTACGAATCCGCCGCTGAGGATGAGTCAGACACATCGTCCGAGCCACGACGCATGACTTTAGGACCCTCCGGGGCATCCATGCTGGAAGCGCGGGCGAGGATCCGAGGACAGGAAGTCCCTGTGAACGTGAAAGCTCGGGATCCAGTACGCCCTACGCGCGATCTGACACAATCCAGCCAGGATCGAGCCAGATCCGGCAAGCAGCCAGTGGGATTATCGTCAGATCGGGCTCAAGATAATCGCCTCACGGATCCGGTCTCGCCAGTGGACCAGACGGCCACAGGCTCTTCCGACACTTCCTCGGGCACCCTGCAGCGACACTTCGAAGCTGCGATGAGTCGTTTCCTGGCCGAACAGGGTATGAGACCGACCGTGCCACAAGCGCAAGTGCTCCACGAACATGGGGCACGAGACGTGGAGATGGAGTCCGTGGAGGGAGACAACTCCCATGATGAGTTCGACCCAGATGATCTGGATGGCCCATCCACTTCGTCAGCAGTGGTAGCAACAGCCACAGCCGGGGCAGGTGGATCGTCCATGATCCAGAGGGTACGGATCTCAGCCATATCGGATCTGAAGGAGTTCACGGGCAAGGATCAAGATGAGTACCGAGCGAGAACATGGATCAGCAAAGTCAAGTCGGCCCGCATGAGAGATCAAGCGTCGGATGCTGAGAAGTGTTTGACCTTTGCGGATCTGCTAGCGGGGCCAGCCAGGAATTGGTATCGGCAGCTGGGCAGATCCACTAGGAACAAGTGGCCAGATTTGCTGCGTAGTTTCCAGACCCAGTACTGCGGATTGGGAGTGTCGGTGGCACGACAATACTACCATGCTCGCCGCAGATCGGATGAATCCCCGCTAGAATACCTACATCGACTAAATGTGGCCGGTCTACGGGCCAAGTTGAAGATCAAGGATGGGGGATCCAAGGTACTGCGGGAACACGTGGATCATTTCATCGAGACATTGGGAGACGTGGATTTGGCCGACAGGCTGACCCTGTTACGACTTCCCGACGCAGACGAGCTTGAAGAAGTGCTGCGGGCGGTGGATCGCGCGAAACACCGCCAGAAGAAGGCGGCGGTCGGATCCGGCAAGTATCGCCAAAAAGCTCCGACGCCTACGGCTCCAGATCGACGTGTCCACCAAGTCACGGCGCCCGACTCAAGAACTGAATCAGGATCCGACGGTTCGGACTCCGACCCTGAGGATTACCGTCGAGTCTGTCTCACTGCGTCCAACGATCGAACGGCGAAGACTGGAGACAACTCCCGCACTGGTGATGCCTTACCCGGAGACAGTGGGATGTACAGATCCCGAGATCTCATGGACGGGACATGACAAATCAGGTGCTCGCAGTGCGGATCCCGGAAGCACACAGAATCTGGATGCTGGAAACATCTGGCTTGTGAGAAGTGTGGCAAGAAAGGTCATCCCGGAGATCATTGCTTCTACGTGTGTCGCGGTTGTGGCGGGATTCATGACGTCGGCAAGTGTCCGATGGAAGAATTCTACAACCCGACCCGCCAGTGGTTTGATCCAGCCAAGCACAGAGGGATGTTGCCAGAAGTGGCCGAGAAGATGTTAAACTAGGACGCTCGCCGGGGTTGAATCCGGTACGAGCCGAGCGTTCTAGGTATTGCATTTATGCATTTGTGAACAAGACATCGCTAGATCCAGGTAGCAGGACCCTAGATCCAGTCGATAATACACGTGATCTATATGAAGTGTCAGTTGCCAAGATTTCTAGTTTGCGTCAAGTGGATGAGTTTGCCAGATCCGAAGTCTCTTCAACCCTGGATCTACAAAGGGGAGAGACACGTGGTTATTTGGAGAAACGCCGACATGGTCGATGGTTTGAGCCTACCAAGGGTGAGGTCACTGTAGATCCACCTAAGGTCGGTCTGGTCACTGGATCCCGTGGATCTGAGGATGTTGGATCCATGGATCTGCTAACAGGGGAGTCCCGTGGATACTGGAAGTACCATGCCCCAGGAAAGTGGTTCAGACAAGCCAATGTAGGGGGCAAGATCAACAATGAAAAAGCAATCCTACTCCTAGATAGTGGTGCCGAGGTGTCTATACTAAACACCGCCTTAGCTCGTAAGGTTGGGTGCCAAGTGGATGGGAGTCGGATCCAAGACTGTGTTGGGATTGGTGAAGGCGTGTACCGTACGAATGGGAGAATGCGTATCAAGATCACGCTGGCAGGTTGTTTGGTGTATTGGTTTGACATTTGGGTTGGAGATCTCGCTGGTCAAGACGCCATCCTCGGGATGGATTTCATGGTACCGGCCGGAGTGAGGTTGGATCTGGCGGATGGGACACTTTGTTTCTTTGACGAGATGCGGATCCAGCTCAGCGGACGACGACCGTTGTATGGGGCGAAGATGAGGATCATAAGGGCGGATAAGACAACTTGGATCGAGCCCGGGGAAACCTGGGAACTGTCAGATCGGTTAAGGTGGGTGGAACATGAGAAACTGTGGGTCACTCGGGGCGAGAAATGGGTGCCGACCGTAATCCAGGGACCAGATCGATCACGATACCTCCAGGTCACGAGCGTCAGCGACAAGAGACTATTACTGGACCATTGTGAGGAGATCGAACGATGGTCGGCGAAGGACGGTATCCCTAGGCGACCTGGATATGTGTCAGTGGGATCCCGCCGCTACAAAGAATGACAGAATCTGGTGTACGAGGCGACTACCGAGATCGAATCCCTCGGAGAGGTGGAGCTCCCGGCGTAGCCAACTGGCCCCTTATTGGATCTGCCTTCATATCCAACTCCGCGAAAGATCCTGCAGAGGAATCGTCGGATCGAGATCCAAGCGATGGAGGTTGGATCCACGACGGGGGATGATCCCCAGAGTCGTCCCCTAGATAACGCAGGGTCGGTGGATGAAGGATTGCAGAGGGTTAAAGCCGAACAGCCGGATCCCGCTGATCCACAAGTGGATCCAAGCTCTCCATTGGATAAAGTGCCTGGATCCCTATCGAGAGTGGCAACACTAGTCAAACCCGAACTGTCGGGCTTAAACTCGTTAGAGGACCGACTAGATCCAACTGTTGGTTTCCTTGATACCAGGGTACCTGATTTCCCGAAGACAGAAGGACTGCCAGGCGAAAGAGGGCCGCGGTGTTTGGATCCAATGGTGGATCCTACGAAGACGGAAGACAAAGACCGAAGATGAACAAGTCTGCTACCGTGAAGGCGGGGATCTACACGCCGAGGATCTGGGAGAAGGCATGGCGGTGATCCCGGAGGTACCACTGACCACAGAGGAGGTCACGATTGATGATATCCAAGTGGATCCAGGGGCGAATGAACCTGCTGAAGTGGATCGTCTGCGTCAGAAAATCTGGGAGAGCCGACATCTGCTGATTGGTAAAGGTAATGCGTTACCGCCCGCTGCCCGCGGAGTCAAATGTGACATCGATGTCGGTGACGCGAAACCGATCGCTCATAGGGTGAGGAAGGTGGCGCCTCAGTTCAGAGAAAAACTATCGGATCTGATTAAGGGCCTGCTGCAAGCCAAGATCATCAGTTTCTCAACGTCCCCGTGGGCATCCCCAGTGGTAATCATCATCAAAAAGAACGGGGTGGATATACGTCTGTGCATAGATTACCGGCTGGTTAACGGTCTGACTCGATTGATGGTGTATCCGATGCCTCTAATCAATGAGCTGTTGGAAGATCTGGATAAAGTACTCTGGTACTGCTCTCTTGACATGGTCAGCGGTTTTTGGGTAGTTACTATGACGGATCGAGCTCGCGCGATATCCGCATTCATCACACCGTTTGGACTGTTCGAGTGGAACCGGATGCCGTTTGGATTGAAGAACGCACCCCAGATCTACCAACGTCTAATCGATAACGCTCTCTATGGATTCACCCGAATACCGGAACCCAAAAGGGGTGGATCCGGGGAAGATCATACGGAAGTAGATCCATTTGAGGCAGGAGAGCCAGGGGATCCTGGAACCCCGTCCGTGTTAGGACGCAGATCTTACATCGACGACATTCTAATCCCGGCGAAATCGTGGGATCAGTTGTGCAAAAGAGTGACATCCCTACTGGAGGCGTGTACTAAGTGGAATCTCTCTATCAGTGTGGTAAAGAGCTATTGGGGAATGCGCAAGGTGGATTACTTAGGCCATCGAGTTTCCAAGGAGGGGATTGGAGGCGAATCCTAAGGACCTGTCTTCGTTAGCCGATTTGCCCTTCTCGCAGTCGTTACGGGCGATGCAATCCTTCTTGGGCAGTTTGAACTACTACAGTCGGTTCATCGAGGATTACGCTCTGTTTTGCCGCGGTATTGTATGAATTGAGGGGAGGTAGATTTCGCTGCGATGACCACTCCAGCTGTCCGGATAAAAAATCCAACCAAGCTCTGGCCCGGGGAGATGTCGGGATCCACCAAGGAATCCCAGGTGGGACGACGCCCAGAAGAGGACCTGGAAACCAGGAGCTTGGATCCACCCCCGGGATCCACCGGGAGAGAAGGATCCAGGGCTGGGAATAGAGAACGAACGGATCAGAAACATGGCAAAAGGGCAGAAATCCCCGGGGTGAGA
>NW_003303535.1:74952-79056 GCF_000142945.1 Phytophthora infestans T30-4 | reverse complement strand
GGCGAAAAAAACAGCTTAAATAGCTTTTATCAGTTTTATGCGTTAAATACTGCGAGTCGCTAAGCAGATCCAATGGTAGGAAAGCACTTCCCCCACAATGGTCACTCAGATCGACAATATACGGAGAGGAAATATGGGGTTTACTTGCAAAGACTTAAAGAAGATCCACGTACTTCGTGCGGGCGAAGCTTGGAATTCCAGCTCTGTATGGTGCACGCTTTGGCATCCGACCACTCGGTAGCCGCCTTGTCCCGCTGGAGCTCGCTGTCCGCCAGCTTCGCGTAGATCTCGTCGCGCAATTGAGTCATACGCACGAATTCTTCGAGCGCGTAATCTCGTCCGGCAGACGCTTTCTCGAGCGACTCCTTGGTGTCTTGCAACTCCTCAGAGAGTTGAGCCAGGGCTACATCCGGCGATGAGGGAGGTGGATTTGGCGCGGGGGACCCTTCACGCGCCGACCCTAAGGCGGATCCGCCATGGGTGGATCCCACATAGTCGTTGGTCACCACCTCCTCCTGGGTCAGACGCAACTCGTCACGGAGCCGGTCCAAGCTCGCATCCGCAGCTGCCCCAGCAGTCTGGGAATCCTCCAGATCCCGCTCGAAGTCGTGGATCCGGGATTGGAGCTGGTGGATCTCAGATCCGGCGAGCGCCATCTCCCTAAGGAGATGGTCGTTGTCGTCTCGCATGCCATCTCGTTGACGGGAGGCGCGATCCAGCCGTCCGGTCAGGTCGCGGATCTCGACCGCCTGATCAGCCAACAAGAGTCGCAGGTCCTGCAAACGAGAGGCCGCACGGTGCTCCCACCCCTGGATCTCCATAGCCTGGTCATGTACTTGGGCTCGCAAGGTTTGAAATTGGGTAGTGTGCAGAGATGCGGCTTGGTATTGGGCATCTTGAGCCGTCTGGAGCTCCGCCGTCAAGGTTTGCACCTGATCGGAAAGAGCCTGGGCTAGAACCCGCAGATCGGTGGGCGACATTGAAGACGGACTGACCGGAGGGGTGGCGGATGGGGCCTTGCCCGGCGATTTGCCGGTACGCTTGGCGGGAGACATGTGCCACGAAGAGGAGAAAGCGGTTGTGGATGCTGGTAATGCACGCCGTGAACGCTGTTGTGCAGCGCCGACCACGTACAGGAGGCGATTGTGGTGAAGTGCTTTCTCAATAATAAGAGAGTGGGCCTGACGCGGGGTCACTATCCCGAATCAGTGACAATTTCAAGTGATAATAGAGGATTTGGGTTGTTTGGCACGGATGCAAGTTGCCTGTGGCGGATTAGCCATGACGAGCAGCACCCCGTGTGAAATGACGATGGATCTGGTATGAGCAAGGTACGAGAAGGCAAGATCCACCAAGACTTATCTCGGATCCACCCTTACCTGGATTCACTAAAATGGATATGGGATATACTATACAAGAGTGGATCGAGTGTGGATCCTATGAAGGAAGGATGGTCGGTGCCCTCTGAAGGTGGATCTAGTAGCCACGGCTAATGAAGAGTCAAGATCCATCGCGAGGTACCCCGGATCCCATACTTCCGAGTTCGGATCCAAGGAGGGAGGATCCCGCCTGGAGGGACCTGGATCCAGGGTATAGGGATGATGTATACAGTGGATCGCGAACTTTCGTGGGACAATGGAGATCACAGACGGTTGCGAGATGATGTTGGATGATGGGAGAGCTCAGATCCACGACGAGTGTACACTTACAGTGAGGT
Source organism: Phytophthora infestans T30-4 (assembly GCF_000142945.1). Lineage (NCBI taxonomy): Eukaryota > Oomycota > Peronosporomycetes > Peronosporales > Peronosporaceae > Phytophthora > Phytophthora infestans. The sequence goes on along the minus strand of NW_003303535.1, from coordinate 77,339 downwards.
TGATCCAAGCGACCTGGATCCGGATGAGTGTACCCATAATAGGGTGACCATGATGATTACGTCATAGATCCGGTGGATCTGAAGATAACACAGCTGGGATGATGGGTCAAGGGAAGAAGGGAGATGCAGCCGAGCCTGGTAAGGGATTTAGTAGATGAAAGACATAGAAGGTAGAAATCCAGGCAGGTATAAGCTTAAATATCAATACAGTCCTCAATTTGCACAGTATCACGCAAGTGCCTTCCTGCCCTCAAGAACCGGAACTACATTGGCCGTACGAGCTCCGAGAAGGTTGGGAATTGCGAATCGTGTGTTGGTAGTGATAACTGGATAATACATTGGCCAGATCCTACAACCTAGTGAGCTTTTCCTTTACTTGTGCAGATCCGACAGGTTAACCGAATTTACTACTTGGTCGGTTACACCCTAGGGGCTCTCAACTCTCAAGATCCCGTCACAGGAGGCGGCAAGTACAACGCAAAGGAACGCAAAGGCAAGGGAACACACCCGCAAGGCAACCCTACGGCCAGATCCACGATCTAGGCCCCGGATCCATAAGCTCGAATATTCGCTTAGGATACGGAACCATCCACGGACGCAGAGTGAAGATTTTCCACTGCTGCTCCACCCCATCCCCACGTCTCGCCAAGACACTCAAGCTTCACCACTTGAACTCTTCGGAAGTTACCGAGAGAGCAGATCCCGCCCTACCGACGGGTACACAAGGTGAGGAAAGTTCAGCAGAACACGGATCATCGGGGGACCCCCTCCGTTAGTCGGTGTCTGGGCGCAGTTGGTAAGTTGGATCTGGCAATCTCGCAGATTTTGCTGATCCCGCTACACCACATGTGGATCTCGAAGACGACGAGTTCGAAGTCGAGAAGATCACCGATATGAGGTCAGGGAAGCGAACTAGATACGTACCGTGAATTTCTAGTGTATTGGCGTGGATATGACGAACCCAGTTGGGTAGACGAGGCAGATCTGAACTGTGGAGCATTACGCTATGATTTCCTGCGGGATCGTACGAATCGGAACAGATTCGGCGTGATGCAGTCTAATAGGAAGAGTAGGAAGGGGATCCATGGATGTAAGTTGGTCATATCGATGGGAGGATGAAGAAGGACCCACAGGAAGGGTGTGGGCCAGGAGGAGGAGGATCGCTGATGTGAGTAGGTCACATCGGAAAGAAAAAAAGACGGATCCACAGGAGAAGGGTGGATTAGGAGGAAGGAGTGAATGTTTATGCATAAGAGTGACGTTTTACGTGCGAAGAGTCCCGCTTGATCTCAAGCGCGAGCTTTCAAAGGGCCCGAGCTATATTGACCCAATTGAAAACTGGGTCATTGGCGCTAGATCCGGATGGAATCCAGGCGCGGATCCAACCAGATCCGGACTCCCGCCCAAAGCCAGGTGGACTATGAAAGGGCGGATCCCGCCTAGATCCAGGTGTACACTGAAAGGGTGGATCCCGCCCAGATCCAGGTGTACACTGAAAGGGTGGATCCCGCCCAGATCCAGGTGTACACTGAAAGGGTGGATCCCGCCCAGATCCAGGTGTACACTGAAAGGGTGGATCCCGCCCAGATCCAGGTGTACACTGAAAGGCTCTGACTGGATTTCTGAACCAACGGGGGAATGTGACAGACATATTCAAGTAAAAAAGTGTGGATTATAATAGCTTACGCAAAAAGGCTAGCTCGACCCAGTTCCCAGTCGCTAGTTACTGCTACGAAACGAATCCACGAAGACTGAAACTGGGGGCGTGGCGTCAAAGAGTGATGAGGATCAGGTAGACTTGGGCTGAACGTTGAAGAACTTGCCCACCAGACGCTGGATCTGGCGTCCTGGGTGTTGGCTCAGGTCCCCGCGAAACTTGATAAGCCAAGGCTCGGCTTCGTCGATCTCTCGCAAGGCTTCCAATAGGCTCGTAGGTTCTGGGCGATGGAGGTTGGGATCCTCCAAGTTGGCTTAGCGGGATACGGATCCCGGAAACCAAGCTACCTTATCCCCGCGTCGGAAAAGATGCAAGAAGGATGGATCCAACAAAATATTCACGTCACACCAACCGTCCTGGATTGCCAACACGAGGATCACAAGGACTCTCTTCCAAGCTCGGCCAGCATGGCTACGTCGGTTACCACGCTGCTTGTTGAAGTTAGACAACCAAGTCGAACCCTGCAGTTGATTCCGAGAGATGGGGAACCGGTGAGTGCCCTCCCATATAGCAACCCGGTGCTTGGAGACGAAATCCCGGAACGCACGAACGAATACCCTGAGTCGCCCACGCACATCACCCCTAAAGCTAACCGGATCCACCGGTGTGGTGACCAGCGTATTCCAACGGGGCAGCACTTGTCAGTTCTTCCACGAGAGGTCTGGTAACG
>NW_003303535.1:56309-72046 GCF_000142945.1 Phytophthora infestans T30-4 | reverse complement strand
TTCCTCTACGGTGCCGGCTTCGTCCACCCTGCCACCGTGCGGTTGTTCCGTATGTGGACATGGAGTTTACCGATGCAGGCGCCAAGAAGTGTTTCGAGCGACTCTTGAGCTTAACGCTTCCTGAACCAGCTGGTGGGGTGACCGTGCGTACAACGTTGGAGGGTCTCCAAGCGTTCTTTGATTATTCGCATCCTGATCACCCGTACCAGCAACTTCGGCAGCTTTATCCTCTTCAAGCTTGCCTCTTTGACACTGTCGACTTCAAACCAAGCGTCCCCATCTCCAAGCGTGCTCCGATTGAGACCCGTCTCAAGATGATCTGGGCGAACCTTCGGGGTGACGGCGGTAAGCAAGGTGACCTCGGGTTCGCGTTGTGGGAGCGTCTCCACTGGCTTCCGTTAGCTGGTATTGAACGAGGTCTCGCTGAAGAAGCTAAAAAGGTTGGCCACGACAAGGAACGCTTGAAGGAACTGAGAGCTATGTTAAAGAAGCTCTTCAGTGAGCGCGACCGTCGTGCCGATCGTCTTCGTAACAAGTACCGTGAGCAGTACATGGCGTGGAGTCGTGACTCGGTTTCATCTAGTGCTTCCGGCGTGTCATTCATTCGTCCCGAGTTGCTTTTGGAGCCGTCTAAGCCGTGGTACCCCATTGAAAACTTGTCATTCGCACCTCAGACATCTGACTGGCTTTCCGAAGTTCCGGCTCTCGACGCTCGTCAGCCATGGCGTACTGGATGGATGAATGCGCCGCATCAGCACCCGTACAACACTACGTACTTCCCGTGCCAGCGTAATCCGGAGTTCTTCAATCCTCGTGGTACGCGTTTCGTGGATGTGTACCGAAGCGTGATCGTTGACCTGTCTCTCGATTCAACCGAGCTTATTCCGACCTGGCGTTCGTTGTTTGACTCGCCATTGGGTACTCCACGTCCTGCTCTGACTGCTGCTCCTGTTGAAGCTGGTACCGAGGATTCGCAGTGTCCGGCTTCAGCTCCAGCTGCCGAGGCTCAGGTTCTTGATGAAGAGGAAAAGGAGAGTGATGACTCGGCTTCGTTGACACTCTTGGCCACCGCGGCCAGACACTTGGAATCGCTTTGAATCCTCGCTGCACGTTCTACGACGTTCTCCAGCATCTCAGCTAACTGTTGAGGTGCCCCGCGTGACTTCGTTTTCAGTGATCGCTCCGGGGTCGGCATTCATGTTTTCTTATTCTTAATCCACTTCCACAGCGTAATCATGTTCATGTTGTTCTTCAAATGCATATACAATTTGTTGTTGCAGTAACGTTCTTCGTCTGTTACCACAGGCTGCATCGCCCTGTGGACAGTTCATACGTGATCCAGTCACGCTAGTCTTCGTCCGCCACTTGCGCCATCTGCAGCCGATTCTCGCTCTTCTTGGCTCGCAAATAGTCGTACAGCAGACCTCCACATGACAAGGTTGATGATGGTTCCCACGCTTCATAGCCAACCCACTTGACTTTGAACTCGCGTACAGCACGCTCCGTGCTCGGCGTTAGTGGTGTTCTGTCGTCGAGGATGGCCTCGACTTCATATTCACCGGCAATTTGATCTGGTTCCCAGCTGTCCTCAGGCAGTAGTTCCTCATCGAAGTCGAGTCTTGCTTCATTAGTCGCGTGAAGTACCAACCGAGTGTTCGGTCGACTGTTGAATTCGTTGACAGCCTTAAGTCTTGACACATGCACTACTGGGTAAAAGCGATACCCACTTCGATCAGGCAGTTCCAGCTCGTACGCAAACGCTTCCACCTTGCGCTTGATCCGAAAAGTTCCATGCCACCGGTGAGCTAATTTCTTTGTCAAGCCCGGTTTGACGCGTTCCATGTACAACCACGCCCGGCTCCCAATCTCAAAAGGAGATCTCGGTGGGGCTCTTGCAGGATCTTCTATCTCTTCCGAAGCTTCTGGAGGGTCCACCAAGTGTTCGTTTTCACTTGGTTGAGGTACAGCGACTTTTTCCAGTCGACTCAGGGCATCATTATGTTTTGTAGCCCGTCGCTCCTTTTCTACAGCCTGATAATCTTTGGCCATAGTGAGGGCGACCTCATGTTGTCGATTGATCTCACGCCGCCACGCTACTGCGTCAGACGGCTTGCCGAATCCTCGTTTGAGTGATGACGACATCGCTCGCAACGTCGACTGCGCATCCCAACCATGAACGAGGTAGAACGGTGTCTCCTTCCTTGTAGTGCCCTGAGAAGTATTAATAGCGAGCACCAGCTTCTCTGCGATTTCGTCCCAATCTTGCTGTAGATGGTCTTCCGCGTACACCCGTACGGAACCCATCACCGACCTCACCGAGCGTTCCTGCTGTCCATTAGCCTGTGGCGGGATAGCTCAAAGTCGCTCGTGATCTTGACAGCATCATCTCTGCAAATGCTTTGGAACACCTCGCTCATAAAGCGTGGGTCGCGGTCGTGCCCTTATCAGTGATGGGGCTCCGAACCGTCGGTACACACATTCTTCGAACACTTGGGCAACACCCTGATGCAGTCGTATCCGACATAGCCTTGGCAATAACGAATCTCGTGAGCGAGCACTGAAATAGGAGCAACGCCGTGTTGCCCCTGCGACATTTCGGTAGTGGGATCACAAAATCCATCGAGACGATCTGGAAAGGTCGTTCGGCTAGTACGTTGCCAGGCGAGTATCCACGAAGCTGCGGACGGCTTTTACTCGAGCTGCAATCTGGACATGACTTCACATGCTTCTCTACGTCAGCGTACAAGCCGATCCAATAATAATCGGACTTAACGCGATGGAACGTTCTCACCACACCTTGATGTCCACCTTCCAGCGAGTCGTGACAGTTCTGTAGGACCTCTTGAATCATCGTTGTCGGTACTATTAGTCGCAGCTTGGTCTCCTCTTGCCAACCGTGGTCGTACCGACGATTCAATCCAAGATAGTGAAGCACGCCGTCTTCTGATAACACGAACCGGTCAGCGTACTTCCAGGCATCTCGAGCTTCTTTTGCTTGGCCCTGCAGCACCTTCTTGATGTTAGACCACTTCCGCTCTTCGTCTTGTGCCACCAGTATCCGTCTGCGTCGTTCCCGCTGTATCGCTACTGGGTCAACATCTTCCGCAATGGGAAATGCCGCTGGTACAGTCTTGTGAGGATGGTCTGGCAAATCTTCGCCGAATGAATCTTCGGTGGACGTCTCTCGTCGTTCTTCATTCTGTTCTTGAGCTTTTGAGACATCCTCCGAGTGCTCATCTGCAAACCTGACGCGTTTCTTGGCTTTCGTCTGTCGCCGAGTCATCACTGCTATATTACCATAATCGCACTTTGGTGAGCTGTAATCAACCACGAAATTTTGAAAGTTTTTCACTTTGAAGACTCGCAGCCTGACAGTACATGTACTTGACGCTCTGCTCCACGTGACGAAACATCTACCGAGTCTTCATCCGGCTCGTAGATCATTTCCTGGATGCGATTCAGCGACGCCAATTCCGACTTGCGAGTTTCAGCTAGGATGACACGGCTGACCTTTGATTCCAGCGCTTCAGTGGCTAACGAATCCGCGGCAGCGTTGTATTCTTGTACTACGTGAAGATATTTAACTGATCGAAGCTTGGCCTCGAGTTCCTTGTGAGTATTCAGCAGCGCTAACAAATTTTCCTTCCCGCATGCGATCACCCCTAGTGATTGTTGAATTGCGAGCCTTGAGTCACCAACGATGACTAAATCCTCGGCACCGTGCGCAATAGCAGCCTTGACACCGTTTATCATGCCGGTATACTCTGCCTCATTTACCGTGGTGGCCGAGAGGTAAACGTTTGCAGCAATCACTATCTTCCACTCAGGAAGGCTCCACAGCACCCATGAACAACTCCCGTAGCCACCGTACTTCTCTGTCTTCGCTGATCCGTCAAAAGACATGACGAATCCGCTGTAATTACAGGGAGGCCTGGCATACAGCAACGCGGGGTCCACTCGAACAGTCGGGGGACCCTTGTTTGGGGGTGCCACCGGCGCGAGCGAGTCTTCTAGGTCGACGAAGCTCGTGATTGTGGTGTTGGAAATCCCACGTGAACTCTAGCTACACATGTAGTTAGGATGTTCCCACAGCAATACGTCTACTAGAATAGTAAACGATCGTTCGGGCGGACCTGAAGACCCCAGTTCTGCCCTTGCACCGGGACAAACTGGACCTTGTAAACTACTTATATAGGCCAACCAGTAAAAATAAGAACACGCTACTAGCACGAGCAAAGCTAGCAGGTGTTTTGAATCCTCGTGGTCCCAACAGCGGAAGGGTACCAGGCACGGGTAAGCCTTTTACGAGATCACCGAGTGTTCAACACTCGGCTGGAAGAAATAAAAGGGAGGCAATTCAAGCACTCCCAGTCGTGCAAATAGGCAACAATAAGCCGTCACGTAAAAACCTCCCGATAGTAATCGGCCAATACACAAAGTCTCTTGGCCTTGCCGGATGAACCCTCGCTACAGAGCTTCGAGCTCACCGACAGGCATAACACACTCAAACAAGCTTGACCTGACGCTTACCTTGAAGCCGGACGTCGCTCTGTGTGCTTGAGTGGAAATTCTGTTCTGTATTTAAGCTTACCCTTTCGGGTCTATTCCTGATAAGAAGTCCTAATCAAGTATACAAATATCAAGTGAACAATGATCCGTTATGGATCTTCTGGCATGCCAAGCGTCGTCTGCACCGTCGCATGAGCATCTTTAACGGTCCGCGCCCTGTCCCAGACGGTTAACGTGTCTTCCAAAGGTCGCTGAGTATTCCGCGAACTCATCCCAACCGCCACTGAGGGTTCGTACCGTAGATGGTCCGCTGAATGCGAATCCGGCCAGTCCATTATTAATAATAAGGACAGCCTGGATTCAGTGACATAGAGCCGTATCCGATACTTGTTGAAAACTCGGAGGTGACGCCGTCGAGTCCCTTGCACCTTGGCGTCTCCGTACATCACCCGACCGAGGGTTCGTCGCTTGAACAACTTGGGCGGTGTCACGTCTTTGTCGACGGGTGATAATCCGCAACCACGGAGAAATCACTACACCACAACTGCCCCTGTCGCAATGGAAGCCACGGTACTGGTGCCCGTTGTGACATTTCTTCATTCTTCAATTCGCCATCTCGCCACCGTATGTCCAAGCGTCTGAATCGAGTCGTGTCCGACGCGTTTCAGCGTCTCAATCCTCGTAGACGTCGCGAGCGTGAGCAGCTGGAGGTACGTAAGCCCATCCTTCTCTTGAATCATCGGCGCCTTGCTCATCATCATGCATTACTCGTCTTGTGCCTCAGGAGGGCAAGACCGAGGGATCGAGCGCCCCTCAGCCTGCTACACTTCCCCCGACAGCAGCGTCATCAGTCGGTCCTCCGGCGCTTCCTGTCCCGGACTCTTCACCCCCTGCGGTAGCTCCTGCAGCACTCCCCGTCGCCGCTGAATCCGCGGAGATGGCTCCTGCTGCTCCTCCTGCGCCTGCTGGAGGCCCACCACCACTCACTGAGGATTCACTGCGCGCCATGCTGGCTGAAAATACGGAGGCATCGGTCGATCACATGATGACCTCGATAATTCCGTACTTGACTGCAATGGCTCGTCACCAAGTGCAGCTCAGCGTTGCGCCTCCTCTCCACGGCGATGTCCACGCTCAACGTCGCCTCTAGACTGCTGTTGGTTTCGATGATGTCCTCGCTGCGGTACAACCTCTTCCTGACGCGCTGCGGCATTACCCGAACGAGTTGCCAACTTGGAGCGTCAGTTGCGGTTTGATCAGTCCGAGGCTGCTACCGCCGTACGTTGGGTGGCACCCGAAATCATGGCTCGTGCGAATGCGGAGGCGTTCCTCAAGGCTGCCAACGCTGAGATCGAAGCCCTTCACCAGAACGTCAAGATTCTTCGCGAGTCGAACGCCAAGAACGACGCCATGCTCGCCAGTGTTAAGCCACCATGGAGCGACACGCAGAAGACTTGAATCGTCTGCACTGCGACGTCCAAGCTCGGGACGTTTTCATCGCCACGTTGCACAAGAAGCTGGCTCGTGAACGCGAGGTGTACAAGTCTTCAATTGGAGCGAATACCGAGCAGACTCGGAAGCTTCATCTCCTTCTGGTCCAGCTTGTCCAGGGCAAGTTTGCTGACAGCGACACACGCAAGGTCCTCGAGAACCAGCAAGACCGTAACACTCGTCTCCTCCAAGTGAATCGCACCCTCCGTGCACACGTGAGTCTGGCCGGGATGGATCCCTAGGTACTGCGTCTGGCTGTTGATGGTATGTTCCTAATGTTGCTCCTTCCACCGTGTCTTCAGCAACTAACGTTCGTTCACAATCCTTCGTGATAGGTCTGACTGCGGGTGAGCTGGACCTGGATGCGCTGGACTTGGATCATGAGACGCTAGTCGCTCTGCGGCGTATTCAGTCTGCCACCGCGTCTTCGGACAATCCTTAAGCCCTTCCGGCAGCTTTGGCCAAAGCAGCTCACCAAGTGGCCCATGGGAAGTCCCATAAGCGTCTTAGACCAGGTGGCGAGGATTCAGACGACGATCCGGACGACGCTGACGAAGACAAGGCTCCAATCCCAACGGAGAAGGCCAGTGCTTCGATGGCAGCTGTCGGTCTCGGTGATGCGCCACCTGCCGATACTTCAACTCCCAAGTCGGCTCGTAGATCGCTGTTCGGTCCGAAGGCGTGGAAGAAGGCGGCCCAGAAGAAGCGCAAGAAACCCCGTCCTCATTCTCCTGCTAAGTCGCCACGACGTCATATGAAGACTCGGTCCAAGTCTGTACCGTCTTCTCCAAGTTCATGGTCGCCACCTCCTACACCAGCGTCTTCCTCGACTCCCGCAGTGGTCGACCTCAGCGGCGACCAGAGTGACGTGGACATGGGGAATGCTGATCCAGGCAGCGTCCCTTTGGTTCAAGAAACTGCTACAGAGCCTTCGGGTAAGGACGTGAACCCTGAGGATCTCGACGATGTTCCTGTCTCTCCTGACGCGCCTTCGCCCCCGCCTCAGGGTCCACACGATGTGGCCAAGTCACCAGCTTCAACGATTTCACCTTCTCCAGCCGACATACGTGCTGCTGAAGAGGCTCTGCGCGAGGCCGAGGAAATGCGGCTCATGTTTGGCTCGAGTGACGAAGATGAAGAGTCAGACCAGACTGTCCCACAAGGCAAGTCTGCTTCGGCGTCTGCCGCGAAATCCAAGGCAGTTGAAGTCTCGGGAGTGGTTTCTACAGCAGGGTCTGCCCCTGTTGAGGCTGCTCCACTAGCTTCCGCGTCTTCGAAGTCGGCTCCGACTGTTCCCACGACTGATGTATCAAGCGTGTCTTCGCCTGGCCTTTCGATGGAGATTGATGACGATGGGAATGCTGATGACGACTATGGAGATGACGTGGATGACAATGAACCTTCGGTAAATGACTCTCCTGATGCTCCCAGTGGTAGCGGTGATGTTCCGCCCCCCACCGATCATTCAAGCATACTCGATGACGAAGATGTTGAAGATTCAAACAGGAACTGGAGTAATCTTGGCCCAGCTCGTCCTCCGACTCCACCTCGGCCAAATCCTTCGCCGATGATGACTTCCCCAATCATCGTTGCCGGCCCGCCTCCTTCGCCACCAGCAAGTCCTCCGGCACCAGCATCTTCTCTTCCTGTTCCAGTGTCTCCTCGTCCGTCTATTTGGACTCTCGATGCTGGACCAGGACGCATGATTACGGCAACCTATACTTCGGTGCTGCGTCGTGGTGGTGCACCGTCGGTTGAGCCGTTGCCTCACCGAGTGTTATCTGGTACTTGCTCTACGGTGCCGGCTTCGTCCACCCTGCCACCGTGGGTTGTTCCGTATGTGGACATGGAGTTTACCGATGCAGACGCCAAGAAGTGTTTCGAGCGACTCTTGAGCTTAACGCTTCCTGAACCAGCTGGTGGGGTGACCGTGCGTACAACGTTGGAGGGTCTCCAAGCGTTCTTTGATTATTCGCATCCTGATCACCCGTACCAGCAACTTCGGCAGCTTTATCCTCTTCAAGCTTGCCTCTTTGACACTGTCGACTTCAAACCAAGCGTCCCCATCTCCAAGCGTGCTCCGATTGAGACCCGTCTCAAGATGATCTGGGCGAACCTTCGGGGTGACGGCGGTAAGCAAGGTGACCTCGGGTTCGCGTTGTGGGAGCGTCTCCACTGGCTTCCGTTAGCTGGTATTGAACGAGGTCTCGCTGAAGAAGCTAAAAAGGTTGGCCACGACAAGGAACGCTTGAAGGAACTGAGAGCTATGTTAAAGAAGCTCTTCAGTGAGCGCGACCGTCGTGCCGATCGTCTTCGTAACAAGTACCGTGAGCAGTACATGGCGTGGAGTCGTGACTCGGTTTCATCTAGTGCTTCCGGCGTGTCATTCATTCGTCCCGAGTTGCTTTTGGAGCCGTCTAAGCCGTGGTACCCCATTGAAAACTTGTCATTCGCACCTCAGACATCTGACTGGCTTTCCGAAGTTCCGGCTCTCGACGCTCCGACTGCATGGCGTACTGGATGGATGAATGCGCCGCATCAGCACCCGTACAACACCACGTACTTCCCGTGCCAGCGTAATCCGGAGTTCTTCAATCCTCGTGGTACGCGTTTCGTGGATGTGTACCGAAGCGTGATCGTTGACCTGTCTCTCGATTCAACCGAGCTTATTCCGACCTGGCGTTCGTTGTTTGACTCGCCACCGGGTACTCCACGTCCTGCTCTGGCTGCTGCTCCTGTTGAAACTGGTACCGAGGATTCGCAGGGTCCGGCTTCAGCTCCAGCTGCCGAGGCTCAGGTTCTTGATGAAGAGGAGAATGGTGACTCGGCTTCGTTGACTCTCTTGGCCACCGCGGCCAGACACTTGGAATCGATTTGACTCCTCGCTGCACGTTCTACGACGTTCTCCAGCATCTCAGCTAACTGTTGAGGTGTCCCGCGTGACTTCGTTTTCAGTGATCGCTTTGCGGTCGGCATTCATGTTTTCTTATTCTTAATCCACTTCCACAGCGTAATCATGTTCATGTTGTTCTTCAAATGCATATACAATTTGTTGTTGCAGTAACGTTCTTCGTCTGTTACCACAGGCTGCATCGCCCTGTGGACAGTTCATGCGTGATCCAGTCACGCTAGTCTTCGTCCGCCACTTGCGCCATCTGTAGCCGATTCTCGCTCTTCTTGGCTCGCAAATAGTCGTACAGCAGACCTCCACATGACAAGGTTGATGATGGTTCCCACGCTTCATAGCCAACCCACTTGACTTTGAACTCGCGTACAGCACGCTCCGTGCTCGGCGTTAGTGGTGTTCTGTCGTCGAGGATGGCCTCGACTTCATATTCACCGGCAATTTGATCTGGTTCCCAGCTGTCCTCAGGCAGTAGTTCCTCATCGAAGTCGAGTCTTGCTTCATTAGTCGCGTCAAGTACCAACCAAGTGTTCGGTCGACTGTTGAATTCGTTGACAGCCTTAAGTCTTGACACATGCACTACTGGGTAAAAGCGATACCCACTTCGATCAGGCAGCTCCAGCTCGTACGCAAACGCTTCCACCTTGCGCTTGATCCTAAAAGTTCCATGCCACCGGTGAGCTAATTTCTTTGTCAAGCCCGGTTTGACGCGTTCCATGTACAACCACGCCCGGCTCCCAATCTCAAAAGGAGATCTCGGTGGGGCTCTTGCAGGATCTTCTATCTCTTCCGAATCTTCTGGAGGGTCCACCAAGTGTTCGTTTTCACTTGGTTGAGGTACAGCGACTTTTTCCAGTCGACTCAGGGCATCATTATGTTTTGTAGCCCGTCGCTCCTTTTCTACAGCCTGATAATCTTTGGCCATAGTGAGGGCGACCTCATGTTGTCGATTGATCTCACGCCGCCACGCTACTGCGTCAGACGGCTTGCCGAATCCTCGTTTGAGTGATGACGACATCGCTCGCAACGTCGACTGCGCATCCCAACCATGAACGAGGTAGAACGGTGTCTCCTTCCTTGTAGTGCCCTGAGAAGTATTAATAGCGAGCACCAGCTTCTCTGCGATTTCGTCCCAATCTTGCTGTAGATGGTCTTCCGCGTACACCCGTACGGAACCCATCACCGACCTCACCGAGCGTTCCTGCTGTCCATTAGCCTGTGGCGGATAGCTCAAAGTCGCTCGTGATCTTGACAGCATCATCTCTGCAAATGCTTGGAACACCTCGCTCATGAAGCATGGGTCGCGGTCGTGCCTTATCAGTGATGGGGCTCCGAACCGTCGGTACACACATTCTTCGAACACTTGGGCAACACCCGATGCAGTCGTATCCGACATAGCCTTGGCAATAACGAATCTCGTGAGCGAGCACTGAAATAGGAGCAACGCCGTGTTGCCCCTGCGAGATTTCGGTAGTGGGATCACAAAATCCATCGAGACGATCTGGAAAGGTCGTTCGGCTAGTACGTTGCCAGGTGAGTATCCACGAAGCTGCGGACGGCTTTTACTCGAGCTGCAATCTGGACATGACTTCACATGCTTCTCTACGTCAGCGTACAAGCCGATCCAATAATAATCGGACTTAACGCGATGGAACGTTCTCACCACACCTTGATGTCCACCTTCCAGCGAGTCGTGACAGTTCTGTAGGACCTCTTGAATCATCGTTGTCGGTACTATTAGTCGCAGCTTGGTCTCCTCTTGCCACCGCGGTCGTACCGACGATTCAATCCAAGATAGTGAAGCACGCCGTCTTCTGATAACACGAACCGGTCAGCGTATTTCCAGGCATCTCGAGCTTCTTTGTAACTCAGCTCTTTTGCTTGGCCCTGAAGCACCTTCTTGATGTTAGACCACTTCCGCTCTTCGTCTTGTGCCACCAGTATCCGTCTGCGTCGTTCCCGCTGTATCGCTGTATCGCTACTGGGTCAACATCTTCCGCAATGGGAAATGCCGCTGGTACAGTCTTGTGAGGATGGTCTGGCAAATCTTCGCCGAATGAATCTTCGGTGGACGTCTCTCGTCGTTCTTCATTCTGTTCTTGAGCTTTTGAGACATCCTCCGAGTGTTCATCTGCAAACCTGACGCGTTTCTTGGCTTTCGTCTGTCGCCGAGTCATCACTGCTATATTACCATAATCGCACTTTGGTGAGCTGTAATCAACCACGAAATTTTCAAAAGTTTTCCACTTTGAAGACTCGCTGCCTGACAGTACATGTACTTGACGCTCTGCTCCTCGTGACGAAACATCTACCGAGTCTTCATCCGGCTCGTAGATCATTTCCTGGATGCGGTTCAGCGATGCCAATTCCGACTTGCGAGTTTCAGCCAAGATTACCCGACTGACCTTCGATTCCAGCGCTTCAGTGGCTAACGAATCCGCGGCCGCGTTGTATTCTCGTACAACGTGAAGATATTTAACTGATCGAAGCTTGGCCGTGAGTTCCTTGTGAGTATTCAGCAGCGCTAGCAAAGTTTCCTTCCTGCATGCGATCACCCCTAGTGATTGTTGAATCGCGAGCCTTGAGTCACCAACGATGACTAAATCCTCGGCACCGTGCGCAATAGCAGCCTTGACACCGTTTATCATACCTGTATACTCTGCCTCATTTACCGTGGTAGCCGAGAGGTAAGCGTTTGCAGCAATCACTACCTTCCACTCAGGAAGGCTCCACAGCACCCATGAACAACTCCCGTAGCCACCGTACTTCTCTGTCTTCGCTGATCCGTCAAAAGACATGACGAATCCGCTGTAATTACGGGAAAGCCTGGCGTACAGCAACGCGGGGTCCATTCGAATAGTCGGGGAGCCCTTGTTTGGAGGCGCCACCGGCGCGAGCGAGTCTTCCAGGTCAACGAAGCTCGTGATGCTTGACTGCAGTAGCTGCGCAAAGGCGACATCCTTCTCCTTCACGCGCTGCACCTTAAGGTGCCACTGCGATAGCAGCACTGCGAACTGGACCGCGCGTCCGAAGAGAGACTTCGACTTATGCACCCACTCTAACGTCGAGAATCGTGTATAGACATGTAGCGTCTTTCCTGCCAGCTGGACGTAACAGATCTTCAACAGCAGAAGTAACGCCAAAACTTCCTTCTCAGCTGGATGGTAGTTCATCTCGGCTTCCTTAAGCACCCGACCGAGGAACCGTCCGGGGTGTAACTTGCCTTTATGTTCTTGCATTAGCGTAGTGCTCAACGCCCATTCATTCGCAAAGAGCATGACGTGAACTTCTTTCGACCGATCGAAGTGCCTGAGGATGGGTGAATGTGAAACACTCGTCTTCAATCTTTCGAAGGAATGACGTGCCACAGAAAGGCCACCTTCAACGACAAAGTCTTCATCCTTGAGCTGGTACAGCGCCGCACCGTAGACCGCGAAGTCTTGAATGAAGCGGCTGTAGTAATTAACCGCTCCAAGAAACGACTGCATGCCCTTCTTACTCGTTGGAAACGAAAGCTCGGTGATAGCCGCAAGCTTCTTGGGGTCAGCTCTGATACCTTCTGGCGAAATTTTATGCGACAGAAAGTCCACCTTGGGTTGGCAGAAGATGCTCTTGGTGAAGCTAATGCTGATCCGACACTGTGCAAATCTTGCTAGCAATCGGTCCAGCGTCGCTAGGCAGCTGTCGAAATCCTCGCCACCGAAGCAAATGTCATCCACAAACGACCGTCGACCAAATACAGGTACCAGCGATGATTCGTCTGGCTCCCCGTTCGTAAACATATCAGCGACGGGGCTGCTGACGAGTTGTAGTACAGGGTCGGTCTCCACCGGTGCTTCGCGGTCTGCCGCGAACTTAGTTTGAAACGAACCCTCGGTGCTTTGCCCACGACGCTCCTTGGCCTGTTCTTCAGCTAAACGCATCCTCTCCGAGTATTCAAACCAACCTCCTTTAGGTTGAATGAGCCCCCAGAGTGCGTTGTCAATCATACGCTGGTAGATCATCGGCGCGTTCTTTAATCCAAAGGGCATGCGCAACCACTCGAACTGTCTGAGTGCGCAGACAAACGCCGATACTTTACGTGCTCGCAAGGCATCATGACCGCCCAGAAGCCGCTTGCTGCATCCAGCGAGCAGAACCATAGGTAGCGCTCGAGATCTGTTAACAGGTCGTCGACTAGCGGCATTGCATACTCCATGATCGCGGTGATAGCATTCACCATCTTGTAATCAATGCAGAGCCGGATGTCCAGCCCGTTCTTTTTCATCACAATCACGATCGGCGATGCCCATGGACTGGCTGAAAAGACGATCAGTCCTGCTCGCAACAGAGCGCGCAGCAGCTCGTACAGTTTGCCGAGAAATCGTAGCGGCACGCGCCGGGCACGCTGTTTAATTGGGGCGTGCCCCTGGGTGTCGATATCGCATACCGCGCCGTAGGCCGGCGGTGGTAGTGCGTTACCACTAGCAATCAGGATGTGCTCGTGGTTCTTTAACGTCGCGACTAGACGTTCTC
The DNA here is from genome assembly GCF_000142945.1 of Phytophthora infestans T30-4. Lineage (NCBI taxonomy): Eukaryota > Oomycota > Peronosporomycetes > Peronosporales > Peronosporaceae > Phytophthora > Phytophthora infestans. The sequence continues at coordinate 58,626 of NW_003303535.1, read as the reverse complement.
GGCGTTCAGTCGACAGCTCAGGATCAGCAACATTAGGCGCAGTGTAGTCAATTGTCGTGTTAATCTCTTCGGTCAGGTCCGGCAGGAATGCCAGCTCCTTCGCGTAGTCTTCCAAGCCAATGTTGTTAACTGGGTGTTCGTAGAAGTCATTTCTCGTATCCTCCGTTGCTTCATTTCCTTCGGTCGTTAACACTCGAGCAACCGAGATGTACGTTCCGTCCAAAGTTGCTACAGATTCTTCCCTTGACTCAACACCGGTATTCGCTTTGATTTCAACAGTCGGTACTGGGTCCATCTCCTTCCCATTCTGGTTTCCCATCTCTGGGCCACCTGCCAAGTCTTTGTTCGCAATGTTGAATGCGCAGGCAACCGACATATTGGGCTGTTGACTTTTGTTCAGCGCCTCGGTCGGCCGTTGTCTTAACAGTTCGGCATTCGCACCAATCTTGCAATGAATACTCGGTGCCGTACTCAACACCTTCAGCGCGATGCCTGCATCCTCTGGATCAACCACCGGTGGCTCGTTCGCAGATTTGGTGACACACAAGGCCGGGACAGCTTCGTCAAAACGGGTGACTCCATTCAATCCAGTGCCGTTGCTTGTCGCTTCCGTGGTCACCCCTGACTGGACACTAACACTCGTTGGCGTATGTACCACGTTCACCGGTCTCGGTAGTTCGTGTGTACGCACTACCGAGGCTTCGTTCGCGTTATTGCCTCCGCCATGGGTTGTCGTGTACGTGTCCAAAGGTTCTGCGGAAGGCTGACCGTCGGCCGAATCCCCGGCTGTCACCCCAGACGCCAGACAGGCTTCCACTTGTTCACGTTCTTCCAGGATCAGTGCCCAGCACTCTGCACATGTCAGACGATCACTAGAATCCACTAGCGAGTCTTCTAGAGGTCGTGGTAGCACTCCACTGGGTTCTGGGTAGTCTGGTCGATCAACTGCCGAAGGCTGAGTGGCAAGCCATTGTTCGTAGATTTCGCATTCACGCTGAAAGAGCTCGCGGTCTCTACAACCTTCGTAGGCCAACACTTGCCAGTCTTGGTACTTCTTGGACTCCAGGCGCACATAGCCGTCACCTCGTGGCAAATTCCCATCTGGAATCCACATCGCGATCGAGTCGTGTGCTGGCAGGTACACAGTTCGATCAGACACGTTTGTCAATCGAATGCTCTGAGGCCGTCCACGTCGAAACCTCGTCACTGACGGGATTAGCTTGTTCGTTCGACGAACCCACAGTACGTGTTCTTCCAGCCCGACTTGACGCTTCGCTAGTCGATATTCTCGCCACTCGTGCGCTTCAATGTCCAACCGCTCGGGTGGCCGGCGTTAACATGGGAGCCGTATTCTTCGCTGTCGATCATGTTCTTGGTCTTTATCAGCGGGATTTGGACTTCGTGCGGTAATTGCGCCGCACCGTGAAACAGGTCCAACCGGATCCCAGCTGGGATCATAAAGTCGGTCCCGAGTACCACGTCGACGCCTGCACTATGCGCCATTACCCACATCTCAAACTCGTACACCATCTCCCATCCGAGCGTAATCTTGACGCACGCTCGTCGCGTCGTAGACACCTTGCCTTCGTTGATTCCTTGAATGTCAATGCGGCGTCCGTGATCAGGTACATCTCGGAGTCGCAACTTCTTGGCAAAGGCGTCAGTGATGCCACTAACGTTCGCTCCTGTGTCGAGGAGGATTCTCGTTCGCTGGTCGTTCACAGCGCCTTGCACCAGAGCTCTCATTCTGATCCGTCGGTCGAATTTCTTGGCCGACCACCACCCCTTTCTCTCGCCAGGGTTCAACTTCATCATCTTGGAGTGACCCTTGGGCTCGTCTCGCGCTGCACTCGAAACCAAGCCGAGCGAACCCTCGCTGGTGCCCTCATCAGCATCAGCACACTCCACTCTCTCTCCAACACCTCCACCGAGGATTCTACTCCTCTCCTTTTCATTTTCCGTCGCGTTCACACTTGTTACGTATTTATCAGGCCATTCACTCTGCCCCATGAAAGCAAAGATACACTCTGCTTCCATTGAAGACTCGGTTAACTGTGGCAGCCCGATAGGGACCAACCCAGTTGTAGTTGGCGGGCTGCCTAGTTTAAATGACGTTCTTGAACGACGGCCTTGAGCTCTGGCGGGAGTTCCTCCTTCGTGCCTTTGGTGCGCACAAATTTGGCAAGGTCTTGGAAGTTGCGGAAAAGCTCGCATTGTCCAGCATCGTGGAGTTGTTTGCAGAACTTGCATCGCTTGTTACAGTAGTGGGCGGAGTGACTCATGCCACCGTACACCGCGCATGGTCCGTACTGTGGGC
>NW_003303535.1:50102-51313 GCF_000142945.1 Phytophthora infestans T30-4 | reverse complement strand
GACAAAAAGCTAGATCTCGTATCCAAGCAGTTGATTTTTCGGAATCTTTACGAATTGCATGTCGCTGTGACTGAGGAGGACTATCTAAGAAAACGTGATTCTGTAGTAAGTTCTTGGAGGGGTGGTGGTGAGATTTGCCCCAAAATTTCGCAGGGTGGTCAATCATATCATTTCATTTTGGATTCTTGGAGGCCATTTTTCTTGTTGGCAAGCTTTTCATACTCCAACCGGGTACGCAGCAACGAACAAGCCCTTAGAAGGCTACCACTACAGGCTGAGCTCGTAAATGACAACAAAAGAGCTAATCCTACGGAACTGGTCACACGCCTTGACTTGTCTCGAATTGCACATGTTGCATCAATGGCTCCGTTTAAATGACGAGCCTAAAATTTCGAAGCGACTTAAAGCGTCCTAAAGAAAGGCGGCGGAGAAGACGAAAACAATGGTAGCATCAATTTTTCATCGTTTGGGAGATCTGAACCCCGTCCTTGTACAGATTGCACCGTCAGCAGAAATAACAAGTACAACTCAGTCCAGCATCAACGATACATTAGAAGGAAATTGATCAACTACCCCATCTGAAGTTCTAAATGAAGTCCGCCGCTCTTACGAGGCGGCCAATTACGCTAAGCTAACATGGGTCGGTATGCCTCGAGGAGGCTAAAATGACGAACGTTGAGTGGTCGCATCCTTAAAGAACATGCAAGCCGTTGCAGCACGACGGACACGGAAGCTTTGAGGGCAATGGTGAAGGCTACAAACGGTTGGGTTAATCTGCTCTCGGATGTTTGGCAAACTATCTCCAAGGAACACCTACTGGGCTGTCAACTCTCTCTCTTTGGAATACTGCTTACCTACGCGCTCTTACCAGCTGGGGACGAGCATCATGGCATAGCTATTGCCAAACAACTTGAGCCATTACTGGAGCGAGTCCAACTAGAAGGGTGGTGTGTTGGAGCAATGGCGACGGATAATGCAGGACAGTGTGGACGTGCTCGCCGGATTCTGGCCTTTTTTATTATATAAAGACGGTGTTTTCTTTTTTTGTGGGCAAGACGTTAAAAATTTAATCTAACGTGCTTGTGGAAAATACAAACAAGGCAGGGCAATAACGCCGGCCGCCAAAGACGCTGTTTCTTCGTCATTATGGAAGAGCACTTCAGCGTCAAAACGCAGCATTAATTCAAACAGCTCCATAGCAGACAGGGCAT
>NW_003303535.1:40262-43086 GCF_000142945.1 Phytophthora infestans T30-4 | reverse complement strand
TCCTTGGACTCCAGGCGCACATAGCCGTCACCTCGTGGCAAATTCCCATCTGGAATCCACATCGCGATCGAGTCGTGTGCTGGCAGGTACACAGTTCGATCAGACACGTTTGTCAATCGAATGCTCTGAGGCCGTCCACGTCGAAACCTCGTCACTGACGGGATTAGCTTGTTCGTTCGACGAACCCACAGTACGTGTTCTTCCAGCCCGACTTGACGCTTCGCTAGTCGATATTCTCGCCACTCGTGCGCTTGAATGTCCAACCGCTCGGGTGGCCCGGCGTTAACATGGGAGCCGTATTCTTCGCTGTCGATCATGTTCTTGGTCTTTATCAGCGGGATTTGGACTTCGTGCGGTAATTGCGCCGCACCGTGAAACAGGTCCAACCGGATCCCAGCTGGGATCATAAAGTCGGTCCCGAGTACCACGTCGACGCCTGCACTATGCGCCATTACCCACATCTCAAACTCGTACACCATCTCCCATCCGAGCGTAATCTTGACGCACGCTCGCCGCGTCGTAGACACCTTGCCTTCGTTAATACCTTGAATGTCAATGCGGCGTCCGTGATCGGGTACATCTCGGAGTCGCAACTTCTTAGCAAAGGCGTCAGTGATCACACTAACGTTCGCTCCTGTGTCGAGGAGAATCCTCGTTCGTTGGTCGCTCACAGCGCCTTGCACCAGAGCTCTCATTCTGATCCGTCGGTCGAATTTCTTGGCCGACCACCACCCCTGTCTCTCGCCAGGGTTCAACTTCATCATCTTGGAGTGACCCTTGGGCTCGTCTCGCGCTGCACTCGAAACCAAGCCGAGCGAACCCTCGCTGGTGCCCTCATCAGCATCAGCACACTCCACTATCTCTCCAACACCTCCACCGAGGATTCTACTCCTCTCCTTTTCATTTTCCGTCGCGTTCACACTTGTTACGTATTTATCAGGCCATTCACTCTGCCCCATGAAAGCAAAGATACACTCTGCTTCCATTGAAGGCTCGGTTAACTGTGGCAGCCCGATAGGGACCAACCCAGTTGTAGTTGGCGGGCTGCCTAGTTTAAATGACGTTCTTGAACGACGGCCTTGAGCTCTGGCGGGAGTTCCTCCTTCGTGCCTTTGGTGCGCACAAATTTGGCAAGGTCTTGGAAGTTGCGGAAAAGCTCGCATTGTCCAGCATCGTGGAGTTGTTTGCAGAACTTGCATCGCTTGTTACAGTAGTGGGCGGAGTGACTCATGCCACCGCACACCGCGCATGGTCCGTACTGTGGGCGTCGGTTGTCGCGGTTGAAGTCACGTCGACCGCGTTGGTCCTGATTGAACCCACGGTCACCACCTCGGCGATCTTGATTGAAGCCATTCTCGCGATCGGCGTGTTTCCACGCGGTTGGCGGTTGTCTGAACGTGCGTAGGTGCCTTCAGCAGCTGCACGGCGCTCATTTTCGTTAGCAGCGGCGAGGTATCGGTCGTTTTCATCCAATGAGAAATCACCGTCCGTATTATCAGGCTGAAAGTCGCTGTACTCATCTTGGACATCGTCGTAAGCGTTCGGATTTTCGTTTGAATACTCGTTGCCTCCATGAGCAGCTTCACGACCTTCTAATTCAGCTAGTAGGTCATCCACCGTGGCTTCAATGAGCGTCACTCTCGGTTTGTTTCGGTTGTCATCGCGGCGACAGTCATCACGCCGGTTGTTGCGGGCGTACCCATCGTCGCGTATCACGACTCTTGGATTATCGGTACTCACTGTCACGCTTGGCCATTCTCTCCTTGCCCTTGAGAACATCTTCGACGATCTCTTCGAGCTCGTGAATGTCGGCGACTCGATCGTGGTAAAGGCTCTCCACAAGCTTGTCATCATCGCATGTTGCCAGGAACTGCTGTACGTGTTCATTCGCGTCGCGACCACTCTTCTCGAAGTGTAGACGGGCGGTCCGAGCGTAGCCATTCAGCCTGTTTATGTAGTCGCACAGATGTTCGTTACGCTCCCGCTTTGCAGGGTAGTAACGTGACAGTGCCGTTTGCGTGAGCTGCGAGCAGTAGTAGCGGATGAACGCATCGCTCAGCAGCTTCCACTTGCGCTTCGTCTTCTTCGGAAGTTGACGAAACCAATGAATGGCTCCGTCCCGGAGACTTAGCTCAAATGGAATGTACCATTTGTCGGCATCAGTGTGGGTACCAGTCATTTCATAGACGAACCCACGGAGCCACTGCATACAGTTCTCGCTCTTGTTGCGAGAGCCTGAGAACGGCGTGATGCGATCCAATGGTTGGTGCGACGTCATTTTAATCCTCGGTGTCGGGTCCACGTCGTTCAGCGTCGCCAGCTCATTCATCTGACGCATCAACTCGACTTGAGGATCTTCCTCGTCGATGTACGCACTAAAATGTCATCGTCACTAGACGAACCATTGCTGTCGACTTGACGACGTCCGGTCCCACCTTTGGGAGCTCGCGGGCCACCTCGGCGACCGAACGAACCCTCGTTGCCAGCGTAAATACGCTGCATACGGGCTCTCCGAACGTGGCGTAACCATGCGCGAGTCTTGAAAGTACGGTGAAAGCTTCGGGTAGTGCCAAAGGCACCACGCTCAGCTCCACGCTTGGTCGGAGGAGTACGAACGAGTCGTTGGGGTGTCGGCGGCAGTGGAATCTTAGACGGATCTTCATCTTAAATCATCGGTCGACTCACAGGCTGCTTTCCGGCGTGATGCACAGCGCCAAACGCCTTCCGAAGCTCTTCTTCCATTTCTGGAGAGCAGCTCCGGCTCATGTGGACTCCATCCTGGAGCGACATCGTCGATGGGTACGTCTCGTCTCGACCCAGCGAC
>NW_003303535.1:33709-40093 GCF_000142945.1 Phytophthora infestans T30-4 | reverse complement strand
GAATGAGCACACTGTTCACGGAGCTAGAAGGAGGGCACAACATAGACATATTCTCGTTATGGGCACACCCGGTAAGCAGCGCACCCTTCATTTTTTGTCCTTCTGAGTTAGTAAGGTTTTAACCATGTCCAGACAGGAATGATACTTTCCCGGATTTTACTCTAAACTGTGCGTTTAATGAGATCGGAATTCCCCCCGAGCCATACCTCTTTGCAATTTGATCACTTGAGGGGCTCTCCAAAAATCAATTACTCAAAAGAGTTCTATTTCGCCCACAAATAAGCACTAATTCTACTACTAATGGTAATTTAGCTAATACTACGAAGGGAAGTAGAATGGCTACTTGTCAAATAGTATTCATATAATGGTTTCGTAAAAGTAATATGTCAGCAAATACTTTGCAAAATACAGCTATTGCAAAACTGTAACCCAGTTTTGCAATAGCTGGGTTTTGGGTTAATTGAATGATCAAAATTCAATTATTGCAAAACATCATGGTGAAGCCGCTCAACAAGGAATGGCAGTTCTTCGGGCATAAGTACCGCGTCGCCGGCGCCAAGGGCGCGAAAGTGGACTGCAAGGCCTGCAACAAGCAGGTTTCTGCTGCCGTTAACCGCCTGCAATCGCACATGCGCATATGCCCGGCACGCTCCTCGATGTCGACGGCTCTCCTAAATTCGAACGGCAAAAGTGATAGCTCTAGTAATACAGGGCAAGTCGAGGCGATACCCACCACGTCAGAAGTCATTGAACAGGCTATAGAGGCTAGTGCCTTAGCAGTCGAGCAGATGGCGCGAACCAACACCAATGCAGACGAAAGCAACGCCCCTTTAGCGAAAAAACAGCGCCAGTCGGCTACCAGTTGTACAAATAGGCAACAATAAGCCGTCACGTAAAAACCTCCCGATAGTAATCGGCCAATACACAAAGTCTCTTGACCTTGCCGGATGAACCCTCGCTACAGAGCTTCGAGTTTGCCTGTCGGTGAACTCGAAGCACTCAAACAAGCTTGACCAAACGCTTACCCTGAAGCCGGACGTCGCTCTGTGTGCTTGAGTGTAAATTCTGTTCTGTATTTAAGCTTACCCTTTCGGGTCTATTCCTGATAAGAAGTCCTAATCAAGTATACAAATATCAAGTGAGCAATGATCCGTTATGGATCTTCTGGCATGCCAAGCGTCGTCTGCACCGTCGCATGAGCATCTTTAATGGTCCACGTCCTGTCCCAGACGATGAATTTGTCGTTGAGTCTTCCGTGAACTCATCCCAACCGTCACTGAGGGTTCGTACCGTAGATGGTCCGCTGAATGCGAATCCGGCCAGTCCATTATTAATAATAAGGACAGCCTGCACTCAGTGACATATGGACCGTATCCAATATCCGTTGAAAGCTCGGTAGTGACGCCGTCGAGTCCCTTGCACCTTGGCGTCACCGTACATCACATGACCGAGGGTTCGTCGCTTGAACATCTTGAGCGGTGTCACGTCTTTGTCGAATCCGCAACTACGGAGAAATCACTACACCACACTTCAACTGGATCTGCGGCGACTGCATCCTCTACAGCTGGGCTGGTATCGACCACGGCGGTGTCTGTCTCGACGCATTCCGGATCTACTGCTGGATCTGCCGCGGCGGTGTCTACCGTCCCCCGACCAGCCTAGTCTAGATCCCAAATTGTAGGATCTGGATCCGGTAAAGCTAGAGACAAGCGTTCTATCCCTACAGGCTGTGGACTAGGCAGCTCGGAAGACGACGAGAATGATAAATCTGACTGGTCTGACGGTTCTGGACCTCCTATCCGTCCATCCTCAAAACGTACTCTCTCAGCGGGTCACACTTCGTTCATTTCCGATGATGATGATGACGATGATGAGGATCCTGAGCACTCAGAGGAGATTCGGGTCGCAGACGATGCATTGGAGGAAGGCATGCGGCGGGCTTTGTCACAGTCTAGATCCGAGGCTCGGCGGATATCCCATTCGACGCCGACCAAACAAGTCGTCGGCGCACTTGGATCTGGCGACGGCACCGCGGGATCTGCAATTCTGATCGACAGTGATGATGCTCCGAGGAGCGACGATGGAGATGGGTCACCCCACGGTGGCGGATCCACTGGATCTGCTTCGGTCGCCGCTCCTCCCAGCTCTTCCTTGCTAGGCATGGTTCCTGTGGCTCCGTTTGGTCCGGATGCCACCTTCATCCCTGGGCGGCTCACTCCTATGACGTTTACCGCGGACACTATCGAGCCTTGGTCCGCCAATAAATTGAATCGTGTCGCTATAGCTACCATGAAGAATACCATCCTGTTCCCTGAACTGTCATTTCGCACTGAGTGGATATTCTCTCGCGAAGAAAATGACCCGGATACGTGGATTCGTTGGTCACCGGATCCAATGTGGAGGAATTACATGGCGCTGCACCCTGGGACGTCTTGGCGACTACTTTTGTGGGTCCCGTTAGCTCCGAGAAAACGTCGGTGGATGCCTCGGGTTATTCGCTGGCGCCTTTCGACATTTTCTTCCAATCATCGGATCGCAGTATGGGAGGGCTCCCATCGATTCCCAATCTCTCGTGCCCAGCTGCGGGATTCACCATTGTTATCGAGCTTCAACAAGCAGCGCGGTAACAGACGCAGTCACGCTGGTCGAGCTTGGATGAAGGTTCTCGTGATTCTGGTTTTGGCAATGCAGGACGGTTGGAGTGATGAGGATATCTTGTTGGATCCGTTTCTCCTACACCTTTCCAGACGTGAGGACAAAGTGACATGGTTTCCGGGAAATGTGTCTCGTCGAGAAGACCCCAACCTTCACCGCCCCGAGCCGACAAATTTATTAGAGGCTTAGTAAGAGATCGACGAAGCGGAACCTTGGTGCAACCAATTTCGGGAAGATCTTAGCCAACATCCCGTACATCGAGCTCCCACGTCTAGTAGAAAGTTCTTCAACGTTCAGCCCAAGACTCCCTGTTCCATACCTCTTGTTGCGATCCCACTCTCACCCCCTTTCGCCCTCCATGTTACGCCTTCAGTTCCAGTCTCCGTGGATCCGACTCGTAGCAACAATTAGCGACTGTGAGCTGGGTCGGTCTAATTCGTTTGTTTAGGCTCTCCCAATCTATTTCTTGTTGCTTGATTGCGTCTTCCCTAACACTCGTTTGTCCGATTGACGCCATGTCAGATCCTTAACGTACACCTGGATCTTGGCCTGCTCCACCCTTGGATCCAAACCAAATCCATATCTGAATCTGGGTCAACTTCTGGATCTGAGTCAGATCCACCCTGGGATATAAACCGTATCCGCGCTTGGATCTGAGCCGGATCCACCCCATTTGGTTGGGCCATTGTCAGACCTGTACGGCCCAAGCACTTGAACCCGAATTCGGTCCGCAGTAAGCGATGGGGCGCCAATAGGTATCCCCATCGTCCGATGCCATCGGCTTAGGCCGTTAGCCCCTCAGAACTCCTTGCACGTGAAAACGTCACGCTTTATGAATAAAACATCCACCCCTTCCTCCTGATCCACACCCTTCCTGTGGACCCTTCTTCTCTTTTCCTCTAATATGACCAGCTCACATCAGTGATCCTCCTCCTCCTCCTGGTCCACACCCCACCCGTGGATCCTTCTTCATTATCCCACTGATATGACTAGCTCCTCCTCCCCCCTATTCCTCTTCGTGAGACTGCATCACGCCAAATCGATTCCGATTCGTACGATTCTGCAAAAAATCATACCGTAATGCCCCTTCAGGTCTGTCTCGTTTACCCAGCTGGGCTCTTCATATTCTTGCCAATATACCAGAAAATCGCTATAAATTTGGTCCGTTTCCCTGATCTCATGTCAGCGATCTTCTCGACTTCGAACTCGTCCGTTTCCAGATCCACGTTCCCACTATCTTCTGGAAAGAGGACCTCGTCGAAATCCACTCGGTTGGACTCATCTATTGAGAGGTGGATCTCAGGCCGGTCCGGATATGCTTTGACCAGTTTCGGCACATGTATCACAGGGAACAAGCGATATTCCGTGCTCGCTGTCTCCAACTTCACGGCGTATTCCCCTATCTTTTCGCTACTCGGAACGGTACGTACCACAGATGGGCCAGCTGGCGGGCGTATCCTTCCTTTACTCGATCCAAGTATAGCCACACTTGTGATCCGACCTGGCTTATGTGGACCGGCTTCTTCGTTGTGTCGATTCGCTCGATCCTGTATCGCACTTCGCAACCGCTCGTTCACTCGGGATCTGGCTTGCCGGTCGTATCTCTGGATAGGTAGGAAATTGGAATGTAGTACTGGTAGTGATAACTGGATATTACATTGGCCAGATCCGATCACCTATTAAGCTTTCTTTTACTTGTGCAGATCCGACAGGTTAACCGGATTTACAACTTGGCCGGGTATACCCAAGAAGATCTCTACTCTTAAGATCCCGTCACAGGAGGCGGCAAGTACGACGTAAAAGAAAACGCAAAGGCAAGGGACACACCCGCAAGGCAACCCTACGGCCAGATTCACGATCCCACATCTAGACCCTGGATCCACCAAGCTCAAATATTCGCTTGGGATTCAGAAACAACTACTGCGGACGCATAGTGAAGATCTGACCACTACTGCTCCACCCCATCCCCATGTCTCGCCAAGACACTCAAGCTTCACCACTTGAGCTATTCGGAAGTTACCGAGAGAGCATTATCCCGCCCTACCGACGGGTACACAAGGTGAGGAAAGTTCAGCAGATCACGGATCATCGGGGGACCCCTCCGTGAGTCGGTGTCTGGGTGCTGTTGGTAAGTTGGATCCAGCAATCTCACAGATTTTGCTGATCCCGCTACACCACAATGGTGCGCATGCCCGGAACTTTTGGTGACTCGGGATTTCACCGTGAGTCCCAAGAAGATGCACAAGTGAAGATTGAGCCAGGGGAAGAGGCGTCGTCGGAGGGCGGATCGACGAAGACGCTGCTGAATGAAACAAGATCCGCTGATCGATGGATTCCTGGGAGGAAGTCTGTAGACGGAAGAGAGGTGGATCCGGATCCGGATCTAGAAGAGAAAACTCTTTATCCTCCCCAGGTCCCCTCGGGGCCCCCTGCGAATCTTGACGCAAGTCAAGATCCGCTAACAAAATAAGAGAAGTGAAGGCGAAACGGTTTGCATTTGCAGATTCACCGGTCAAACCAACACCGTATCTAAACCCTTACCCGCTAGTCGAAAAGATGAGAAAGAAGTCCGATACGAGTAAGACAACGCGGTAGAAAATGCAAGCTCCAGAGTCGGAAGAAGACCAAGCTGGATCCAGGTCAAGATGGTCTGACAAGGTTCTCGGGGTTGTAAACGCCACCAAGCTCTACGCGATTTTCTGTATCAAGATCCTGCCATGCTGATCCTGAATCCACGACAGATCGAAGGTCCAAGGGAGCCGGTGAGAGCACTAACGAAAACGGCGAACCAATTGGTGGTAGGCAATGATCTATTACGTCTGCTTACGGATTCAGGCATCGTAGCTGATGCGTTCGATGCGGAGGATATCTTCGAGCTAGACTGGGATCTCATAGTATCGGCGACGCGGAATCTTTTCGTCAGTGTCAAGTCCATCGCCGGTAAAAAACCGCAGACCATGGATGCAGTGTCGTCGCTGAAGATCACCGAAGCTGCATCCTCCAACTACGAATCGGCGGCTGAGGATGGATCAGATACGTCTTTCGAGCAGCGACGCATGACCTTAGGTCCCTCCGGGGGTCAATGCAGGAAGTGCGGGCAAGAATCCAGCACAGGAGGCGCCCTCAAGTGTGAAGGCACGGAATCCAGGGCGCCATACCCGCAATCTGATGCCATCGAGCCAGACCCAGCAAGACGCCAGCTGGATTATGGTCGGATCGGGTTCAAGCTAATCGTCTCACGAATCCCTCCCCGACGGTGGACCAAGCTACAGCTACTGGATTCTCCGACACCTCATTATATACCTTACAACGGCACTTCGAAATTGCGATGAGTCGTTTCCTGGCCAAACAAGGTATGAGGGTGCCCAGGCCACAAACACAAGTGCTCAAGCCATGGAGCACGGGACGTCGAAATGGAGTCGGTAGAGGGATACAACGCCCTTGATGAGTTCGACCCGGATGATCTGGATGTCCCATCCAGCGGCGGTAGCAACGGCTGCATCCGGGACGGATGGATCGGCTATGATTCAGAGGGTACGGAGCTCAGCCATATCGGATCTGAATAAGTTCACGGGCAAGGATCAAGGCGAAGACCGCGAGCGAACATGAATGAGTAAAGTCAAGTCAGACCTCATGAGACATCAAGCTTCAGATGTAGAAAAGTATTTGACATTTGCGGACTTGCTGGAGGGGCTAGCCAGAAAACTGGCCATCGGGCAGCCGGGCGGA
>NW_003303535.1:17501-33044 GCF_000142945.1 Phytophthora infestans T30-4 | reverse complement strand
GGCATGTGAGAAGTGTGGCAAGAAAGTTCATTTCGGCAAGTGTACATATCGGGGATCACTGTTCCTCCGTGTGTCGGGGTTGGGGCGAGATCCCCGATGCTGGCAAGTGCCCGATGGAAGCGTTCTACATCCAGATCCGCCAATAGTTCGGTCGAACCAAGCACAGAGGAATGTTGCCAGAGGTGGCAGAAAAGATGTTAAACTAGGACGCTCGCCGGGTTGGAATCCGGTACGAGCCGAGCCTTCTAGGTACTGCTTTTATGCATTTGTGAACAAGCCGTCGCTAGATCCAGGTAGCAGGCTTTGTAGGTCCAGTCAATAATACACGTAAGCTACATGAAGTGTCAATTGTCAAGGTCTCTAGCTTGCGCCGAGTGGACGAATTTACCAGATCCGAAGTCTCTTCAGCCCTGGATCTACAAAGGGGAGAAGGGCGCGGTAATTGGGAGAAACAGCAAGATGGCCGCTGGTTTGAGCCTACCAAGGGTGAGGTCATCGCAGAGCCACCCAAGGTATGCCAGGCCACTGGATCCCGTGGATCTGAGGATGTTGAATGTATGGACCTGCTGACAGGGGAATCGCGTGGATATTGGAAGTACAGTGCCCCAGGAAAATGGTTCCGACAAGCCAAGGTAGGGGGCAAGATCACCAATGGAAAAGCGATTCTGCTCTTAAATAGTGGTGCCGAGGTGTTAATACTATATACCGCCTTTGCTCGCACGTTGGGTGCCAAGTCGATGGGAGTCGGATCCAAGACTGTGTAGGGATTGGTGAAGGCGTGTATCGAGGACACGAATCAAAATCACGCTGGCGGGTTGCTTAGTGTATTGGTTCGATATTGAGGTCGCAGATCTTGCTGGTCAAGACGCTATTCTTGGAATGAATTCCATGGTACCAGCCGGGGTAAGGTTGGATCTGGTAGATGGGACATTGTGTTTCCCAGATGAAATTCGGATCCAGCTCAGTGGACGACGACCGCTGTACGGGGCGAAGATGAGGATCATAAGGGCAGACAAAACGACTTGGATCGAGCCCGGATAAACCTGGGAATTGCCAGATCGGGAGAAATGGGTGGAACACGAGAAACGGTGGGTCACACGGGGCGAGACGTGGGTGCCTACAGTAATCCAAGGTCCAGATCGATCGCAGTATCTTCAGGTTACGAATGTCAGCGACAATCGGCTATTACTAGACCGCTATGAAGAAATTGGGCGATAGCTAGCGAAGGATGGTATCCCTAGGCGGCCTGGGTACGTGTCAGTTAGATCACGTCGCTATATAGAATGGCAGAATCTGGCGTATGAAGCGACTACCGAGCCTGAATCTCTCGGCGAGGTGGAACCCCCGGCGGAGCCGACTGATCCCTTAGTGGATCAACCTTCATATCCAGCTTCGCGAAAGATCCTACTGAGAGATCGTCGGATTGGGATCTAAGTGGAGGAGGCTTCATTGGATAAAACGCCTGGACCGCCGCTGAGGGTGTCGGCACTGGTTAAACTGAAGCCGTCGCACGTAAGCACAACCGAAGACCAAGGTGATCCAGAAGGTATTTGCCCAGACGTCAGAGTACCCGGCAAAATAAAAGCAGATGGATCAATGGAGGAAGAAAAATTGTTGAGCCCTGATCCAGTGGTGGATCCAAGAAAGACAGAAGATAAACAGGAATATTACCACGAAGGCGGGATTTGCATGCCGAAGACCTTGGGAAATGCATGGCGGTGATCCCGGTGCCACTGACTACGGAGGAAGTCACGATCGACGATATCCAGGTGGATCTGGGAGCGAACGAACCCGCGGAAGTGGAACGACTACGTCGGAAGATATGGGAGAGCCGACATCTGCTAATTGGCAAGGGTCATGCACTACCACCAGCCGCACACAGAGTCAAATGCGATATTGATGTCGGCGATGCAAAGCCGATTGCTCAAAGGGTGCGGAACGCGGCATCCCAATTCCGTGAAAAGCTATCGTATCTAATCAAAGGTCTGTTGCGAGCCAATATCATCGGTTTCTCAACCCCCCATGGGCATTTCCAGTGGTGATCATTCTTAAGAAAAACGGGGTGGATATACGTTTGTGTATTGATTATCGGATGGTTAATGGTTTGACCAGACTGATGGAATACCCGATGCCTCTGATAATGAGCTGCTGGAAGATTTGGATAAAGTACTCTGGTACTGCTCTTTAGATATGGCGAGTGGATATTGGGTAGTGACTATGTCAGAACGAGCTCGCCCGATCTCCGCATTCATCACGCCATTTGGACGGTCCGAATGGAATCGGATGTCGTTTGGGTTAAACAAACGCACCCCAGATCTATTAACGTCTCATCGACAACGCCCTCTATGAATTTACTCGGATCCCGGGGCCAGAAAGGGGTTGATCCGGAGAAGGCAATGCGGAAGTAGATCCATTTGAAGCAGGCGAGCCAGGTGATCTGGGGACACCATCCGAGCTGGGGCGCAGATCCTATATCGACGACATTCTGATCCCGGCGGAATCGTGGGATCAGCTGTGCGAAAGAGTGACATCCCCACATGAGGCGTGCAATAAATGGGAATCTCTCTATCAGTGTGGTTACTAGGGGAATGAGCAAGGTGGGATTATTTAGGTCATTGAGTTTCTAAGAAAGGACTGGATGCGAATCCTAAGGATCTGTCCTCGTTGGCGGATTTGCCTTTCCCGCAGTCGCTACGAGCGATGCAATCTTTCTTGGGCAGTCGGTTTATTGAGAATTACGCACGCTTCGCTGCAGTCCTCTATGAATTAAGAGAGGTGGACGTTGCTGCAATGGCGACTTCGGCCATCCGGACCAAGATCCAACGAGCTCTGGCCCTGGAGACCGTGGATCTACATGACGCGACTTTGGGAGGCGACTTAAAGCAGAAAACTGGATCCCCTCCCCCGCGGGACGAAAAGGGGGGGGGGTGGAGGAAGGGACAAAGGGAATCTCAGACGAAGTGAACCTCGGTGGATCCGAGCTTACCATGCGTTGGCGGAACTGAGGAACAGGGTTTCGGCGACGTTCGTCCTTTGCCATTTTGACCCAGAACGCCAACCTACGGTGATAGGCTATGCCAGCAAGTGAGCGATCTCGGCGGCTTTGGTACAAGCGTATGAGGGGATCTGTCATCCGGTTACCTTCGTCAGCCGAACGCTATAGCCCGAATTATGGAGCAGTGGAGAAGGAGATACTGGCACTTTTACGGGTGTTGGATTAAATTTAAACTACTGGTGGTGTCTCAAATTTAAACTACTGGTGGGGAGATCCATCCGGATCCTGACTCGACATTCCACACTCGCATGGATGTTTAAGTCGGCCGGTGTACAAAAACGGTTGGGACAATGGGTAGCACTGCTCTCACCATGGGCACAAGAGATCGTTAAATGTTCAAAAGGAGAAGAAGCGGTTCTAGGTGTCTTGGCAGCGAGCATCACGCCCAGATCCAAGATGGATGAAGCGCTGACTAACATCGCTCCTAAGAAAGAGCCCAAACGCCAGACTCAGATTCCGATCCCGATGGTGTAAGTGGATGAAGATCTATACGCTCTAAGTTTCGATGGAACCGCCCGCGTACGACGCGGAGGAGGTGCTTACAGTGCAATCCTATGGCGACTGCCCGAATGGGAAGTGGTAAGGGCCAGATCTGCGTATGCGGAAGGCCTTACCGTTAATGAAGCGGAGAATAACGGACTCCTGTTGGGGCTGGATCTACAAAAGGATGATGATAAAAAGAGGCTGGTGATATGTGGAGACTCAAATTTGGTAATCAGACAGGTGCGAGGTGAAATCGCCTGCAAATCCCCTGCATTAACGTTGCTACGTCAGAAGGTGGTAACGCACCTATGTGGGTGGATGAATCACGAGCTGGTACATGTCAAGCGATATTGGAATGCAAGAGCGGACAACTTGGCAAGTGCTGCTCTACGGAATCTAGGTGGGGTCGAAGTGGAGAGAGAGGCCGAGCGCCAGGATCTCGTCACACAAAACCGACTAGACGAAATGGTCCACGGAGCGGACTGTCCAGGTTGTTGCTGTCACTAGATCCAGAGAAAGGATTAGATCTAGCCCCCAAATCCTCGATGAGGCGTACGTAAAGGGGGCTCGAATTGAGCGGATTCTCAAAGCACAAAACGAAGAGACATGTATCTTGGGACTAAAGAAGTATCTAATGGGGGATGTACGAGACCTGAGTCGGGAAAACGCCAAATCCTACAGTATTATCGTTACGGATTATGCAGTGGATCTGAACGATTTGCTCTTCTATTGCCCTCCTACGAAACGAGTCAGCGGGGATCGAGACGGATTGATGAGATTGGTGATGCCGGAAACCTTGCAACAGGACGCCCTACATCACTATCACGCTAGCTTAGAAGGAGGACATCAGGGAGTCGGTCGGACCTACCAACGGATCCGAGAATGTTTCCACTGGAGAGAATTATTCAAGAGTGTACATCGATATGTCGGCGAATGCGTGGATTGTGAGACAGGCAAAGGCAGGCCCACCATCGAAGAGGGGCCTCTAGGTGACGTCCCAGCGACGTACCCTTTTCAAATCATAACGATGGATCACATTCCCTCGCTACCCAAGTCATTTAAAGGAAACACCGAGCTGTTGATCTGGGTGGATCTGCTCACCGGATATGTGATAGCCAAGGCTAGCGCATCCAGGACCACACAGACCATCGCCGAATCTTACGAGGAATGTGTTTTTCGCCGATTCGGGGCTAGTGAGACGGTTCGTCATGATCGGGAGCCAGTTTTCATGTCCGATTGCTTTCGAGCCTTCAACAAGATCCTTGGGCAGAGGTAGCGAGCAACGATGGCATATCACCCTCAAGCCAACGGATCTACCGAACGCATGGTTTTGACGATAACAAGGGCGCTCAAGGTGTCTGTCCAGGATTTGGATCAGCGGGACTGGGATGAATGCGCAGAGCGACTTACCTTCGCAATGCATACCGCACAGGACAGGACCCGGGGAGATACCCCGTTCTACTTGGTACACGGATGGGCTGACACTTGCTGAAACTCTACAACGACTACGTTTTGCTGAGGATCAGCGTGACCAGCTGCGTGCGCAGACCAGGGTACCGGTCGTACAGCCCAGGAAAGTAGCTCACGTCGGAACACACCATGTTCAAGGACAAGGTCAAGATCAAGCTCGAGAACGCAAGCGCAACAAGCAACGGCGTAAGCGATCAAAAGGCATTGCAGACAAGGATCAACGTACGAATTGTGCGTTCTTCCAAGGCGAAGGACACTGGTATGCTGAGTGTACTGCGCTCACTGGCCAGCAACGGAAGCCTGAACTTGCGAGGAAAACCGCAAGGGAGACCAGCCAGGGCCCCCGTGTCATTTGTGAGCTCTGTACGTCGTATGGGCGCGGTGACCATGGATGAAGATGGCCAAGGACAGTTGGCTGGACTATCCCTATGCGATGCGAATGCAACCGACCTTACAAATGATGCCGAGCTGTCACCTAGACGCAATCACCTGTATGGTCATTGATGTCTCCAACGGAGCGTGATTAAGGAGGAGAGCGTCGTGCCGTTGAAAACGCTCATATGAGTACACAACGCACTCAGCCTACTGTGTCGCAAACAACGCAGCGACTGCAGCAGCACATTAAAGATCCTGTTCGGCATGGACAAGCTGGCGGGCAAGGACTACAACAACAGCGACAGCAAACCTCACTGCCTATACCGCAAACACCGGTAGCTGTTCAAAATGCCATACAATCCGCGGTACAACATGAAGTACAACCAACTGGACAGCCTGATGTTCAACATGCTGTACAAACTGCCATGTAACATGCAGTCCAAGCTACCGCACAGCCTGGAATGTAATCTAAGGCAAGTACTGGGCAACGTCAGTGGGAGGGCGGCTGGCCTACAGCTGGGCGAGTCACTACCTGGGAATCAGTAATCTACTAAGGACTGATGCGGAGCTAGCAAGGACCTACACTTGAGCCATGACGCAACCAAGCTGAACCACAAGGAGGTTCGGTTGTGTCGGGGATAGTTATCGGCGTTTCGACGCTGGGTTTAACATACGTCAAGAACTAGGGGTGCACAATGATTATGGACCTACCTTGGAGAATGTGTACGAGAAAGGACTTCGCAGCCAAGATGCTGGAGACTTTGACCTCCCTACATGAGGACGAGGACGAAACCGTTCACCCCGATACTTTAATCGAGAACGATCTCCATCGAGAGGAAGCGGTCGCTATTCATCGCCGCTTGGGCGTGGGCCAAGAGGGCTTGGTAGTCCACATGCTCAAGGATCTCCAGGTCGTTACCGACATCCACCGCGTCAGCAGCAATGTCGTAGCGAGAGACCAAGTCGCTATGGACCACCGCCCCAGTGCGATGAGCGACTGAGCCGCTATGGACCTTCGCCTCCGCAGCAGCGGACGCGTGATGATCCTTCGCGAGGACGAGGGCCATCACCTCAAAGTGACAACTACTAATGGCGTAACATGTCTCCACGTCAATTTGAAGACCGTCGTGACAGCAGCCCGTCTGACGCTCGTCAAGTCAATGCTTTGAACCAAAACCAGTGTATGCAATCGGCTCAGTCTGAGTTTGTGGAGTGGATACTTGATTCGGGATCCCAGTCGAATGTCTGTGGTGACCTGTCCTTGTTTACTACCATAAGCGAAGACCAAGCCAGTCGACTTGACTTTGCGAATGGCACAACTGAACACACTTCTGTTTGTAGGTCTGTGCTATCGCGTGTTGTTAACGAGGCAACTGGCCAGATCAAGGGCCATCTCCTAGACGACGTCGTGTATACGCCAAATGCGAAGGTGAACATCATTAGTCTGGGCTACCTACAGACGAAGGGCAACTTCAAGTTGACATGCTCAGAAGACCAACGAACGGCTTGGATCTCAAAGCTGAGCACATCACTCAAGTTCATGATGTGCGACAGTATCTACCGACTGCGTGCAGAGCGAGTGACCAGAGTGATGGTGATGGCAGCGCTAAAAGAGGGCATGGACAGCAAGACAGCTATGGAACTGCTTCATCAACGTTTTGGTCACGTGAGCATGGAGACTGTGAGAATGTTGGCAAGTAAACTCGATGTTGGAATTATGATGAGTACAAAAGGTCTGATTTCCTACGAGTGCGTTGCTTGTGCTGCCAGTAAGACGAAAATAATGTCATGTACAAGGATTCCATCGCGGAAGTCTGAGCGTTTGAAGACGCTCATGATGGATATTTGCTCTGTGAATGATCCGTCTGTGGATGGAGATACTATATTTTTTGCATCATAGACAGGTCTACAAGGTACAAGTGGCCGTTACTACTCATAAAGAAGAGTGAAGCAACGTTCCACATCAGAGTCCTGTTGGACAGGCTGCGAACTCGCTTTCTTGAGAAGAAAGTGCGACGACTACATTCCGACCAAGGAGGTGAATGTGCAAGCAACGAGCTAAGTGACTACTGCGACGACCAAGGGATTGAGCAACCGTTTACGAGCGCCTACTCTCCGCAAGATAATTGCATTGTGGAGTGTGCTAACGGTGTGGTTCTACCAAGGATTAGAGCGGTGCTGCTGGTCACACATGTGCCTAACCCCCTTGTGGGGGAAGCCTTTCTGCATGTGGTGACGACGTTGAACTGGTCGCCCACGAAGTCTTTGGGTTTGGTGTCCTCGGTGTTCCCGCATCAGACATGGTACGGATCTGAGCCAATTGTGGATGACTTGCGTACCTGGAGCTGTCTTGCACACGTGCGTGTCCCCCTTGCGTCAAGACAGACGAAAGAAAAGCTGGAAGCAAGGGCATTATTGTGTCTATGACGGGGTTACAGCGCGTCCATCCGAGGCTACAAGTTCATTGACCTGGTGACAGCTCGTAGTGACAATGTGAAGTTTCATGAGGTGTTCACGACTGATGGTACCTACGTGAAGCATCTGTTAGAGAACGCATTCTTTGATGGTGATCACACTCTACTCGAGACTGTACCTGTGATGTGCATCAACATGGAGACGTACTCTCCAGGTTGGAGTGCCGGAATCTGTAGTGCGCAGAAGCCACTTGAGGTGGTACCACTTGCTGGCGAACCTGCACAGACTGAGTCTAGTTCGAGGACGCGTTTGTCAATTGTTGACGCACCTGTGAGCAAGGCCAGTGTGGAGACTGCTGGTATTGCAGCACCAGATGTGTTGCCGGATCCCGTTGAAGAGCCTGAGAAAGGTTCAAAAGCAAGGAAGCGTAAGAGACGCAGAGCAAAGAAGAAACCTGCGATGGAGGAGAAGGAGACAAGTGGCTTCGAGATTCAACCTCACCAAGAGAGCCCTGCCTAAAGCAACTAAGAAGGAAGCAGAAGGAGTGCGTTCGATTGTCGGATTACGTGGTAGGCCTAGCGAAGGCTATTACTACGGACGTGCAAATCCCGACGCCGTACAAACAAGTATGTGCAAGCAACTACTGGCAGCAGTGGAGAGCTGCGAACTTCAATCGTTGAAGGCCCACAAGACCTGGAAACTTGTATCCCGCAAAGATGCCAAAAAGTGAAGGTGATTACGTGTAGATGGGTCTTCGCTGTAAAGCGAGACGATCGTGGACGGATCAAACGATTCAAAGCGCGACAAGAGATCCATGGATTCAAGCAACAGCTGGAAATTAACTACTCGGAGACTTATGCACCTGTGATTCGGTTCGAAACCATACGTGCGGTTATCTACTACGCTGTACAAAGAGGCTTGAATGTACTGCAATTTGACGTGAAGACGGCTTTTCTGGATGGAGACCTGGATGAGACCATCTTCATGGAGCAGCCTCCTGGCTTCCAGGTGGGTGGGCCTGGATTCATTTGCAGATTGCTGAAGAGCTGGTATGGGCTGAAACAAGCACCGAACGTTTGGAATCGCATGCTTCGTACGAAGCTTGTTGCGATGGGCTTTACAAGGACGGACTCGGACTAGGGCCTACATGCGCTGAGGAAAGATGGTGAAGTCAAGTTGCTGCTAACTGCTTACGTGGACGATCTACTACTGATGGGGCCACGTGACCTGTGCGCCGCGATCGCTGCCACATTGCAAGAGACATTCGATCTTACGACGATGGGCACAGTCAAGTACCTCTTAGGCGTCGAGGCCCTGATTGACCGGCTGTGTCGGCAGATTGTGTACTGCCAGAATCTGTACGCACTCGAGGTATTGAAGCGTTTTCGTATGGATAGATGTAATGGCTGCGCTACACCAGAAGCTACACCGCCCTCGAAGTCAGACGTGCCTGCTTCGAAGAAGTACTTTTTCTACAGAGAGTTGGAGGGTGCTCTTCAGTACCTCGTTAGTGCATCAAGACCTGACATAGGTCATGCTACCCGACACCTGGACAAGTATCTTGCGAGAAACGATCATACGCACTATGCACAAGCCAAGAGGGTGCTGCGCTACCTGAAGGCTACGTGTGACCTTGGACTAGTGATATATCTAATAACGTGCAAGTCTGTGGCTACTTCGATGCTGATTATGTGAATGACACTGCGAATTGACGGAGTACCCGTGGCTACATCACTATGCTATACGACAATGGCATCTACTACGCATCTCGCTAAAACAGGAGAGCAACGCCCTTAGTCCCGTGAAGCTGAGTTCGTTGCGATGGCAGAGAGCGACGAAGGACTTGCTGTGGCTTGCTGGCCTATGCAAGGAGTTGATCTGGACGCATCCAGTATCCGAACTACTTGGAGAAAACCAAAAGAGCCATCGCCTTAACTGCGAAAACTGGCAAGCATTCGAAATCGAAACGTATCGGCAACAAGTGCTACCTGATAAGACGGAACGTGGAGTTGAAGCAGCTTACAACCCAACACATCGGAGCTGAAGAGATGGTGGCCGATATCATGACTAAGTCGCTTGCGGTGGTGAAGTTCACACGCTTTCGCAAGGCTATGAAGGTCTTGCCTATCGTGTTAAGTGATGACAATGTGATCTAGCGTTTGGCGTCTGAAGCTTTCACCCGAAGTTCTGAGTGGCAACTGGCGTATCAAACCATGACAAAAGTGATGCCACCAACGGAACAAAACTCGCCGGACATCATTGGGTGAAATTACGGTTGTGCCGACAAGTCACGACGATTGGTCTAAACTTGACTCGGTGATGTAATGTAGTGATTTCTCCGTGGTTGCGGATTATCACCCGTCGACAAAGACGTGACACCGCCCAAGTTGTTCAAGCGTCGAACCCTCGGTCAGGTGATGTACGGAGACGCCAAGGTGCAAGGGACTCGACGGCGTCACCTCCGAGTTTTCAACAAATATCGGATACGGCCCTATGTCACTGAATCCAGGCTGTCCTTATTATTAATAATGGACTGGCCGAATTCGCATTCAGCGGACCATCTACGGTACGAACCCTCAGTGGCGGCTGGGATGAGTTCGCGGAAGACTCAGCGACCTTTGGAAGACACGTTAACCGTCTGGGACAGGGCGCGGACCGTTAAAGATGCTCATGCGACGGTGCAGACGACGCTTGGCATGCAAGAAGATCCATAACGGATCATTGTTCACTTGATATTTGTATACTTGATTAGGACTTCTTATTAGGAATAGACCCGAAAGGGTAAGCTTAAATACAGAACAGAATTTCCACTCAAGCGCACAGAGCGACGTCCGGCTTCAAGGTAAGCGTCTGGTCAAGCTTGTTTGAGTGTGTTATGCCTGTCGGTGAACTCGAAGCTCTGTAGCGAGGGTTCATCCGGCAAGGCCAAGAGACGTTGTGTATTGGCCGATTACTATCGGGAGGTTTTTACGTGACGGCTTATTGTTGCCTATTTGTACAACTGGGATTGCTTGTATTGCATCCCTTTTATTCTTCCAACCGAGTGTTGAACGCTCGGTGACCTTGTAAAAGGCTTACCCGTGCCCGGTACCCTTCCGCCGTTGAGACCACGAGGATTCATAGCACCTGCTAGCTTTGCTCGTGCTAGTAGCGTGTTCTTATTTTTACTGGTTGGCCTATATAAGTAGTTTACAAGGTCCAGTTTGTCCCGGTGCAAGGGCAGAACTGGGGTCTTCAGGTCCGCTCGAACGATCGTTTACTATCCTAGTAGACGTATTGTTGTGGGAACGTCCTAACTACATTTGTAGCTAGAGTTCACGTGGGATTTCCAACACCACAACTGGTGCCGCGACCCGGGAACAGATTGTGACCATTTGTGAGCTGTTTGTATTGCCTTCCAGTTTACGAGCTACCAAGAAAAGAAGAAGAAGAAAACGAAAACAAGAAACATGGCGAAAGGACAGCCAACGGTACCAGTTACGCCTGCCAAGTCTGGCGGGGCTCGCAACGAGAGTTCAAGCCCGGCTGCGCGCTTTGCAGCCGCCACCGAGCTTTCAGTGAGCTTCGACGACAAAGCGGACAGCGGTCCTGACGCCCACGATTATGAAGATTACGAAGACAAGACGCCGGCTCCAGAGCCAGGCGCAGCGACGCCGGAAACGGCCACGCTATCATCGGGGCTGAGCGGGACGACCAGGTCCCTTTCGAGGAACCTCGCCGACGAGCTCGATGATGTTGCGGGACCGGAACCGGCCTATGATGATTATGACGATGGGACCGAGGGTTCTAAGCCTTCGGTGGCGAGTGCAAAGCATTCAGCACTGCTGAAGGCACCTCGCCCACCTATCAACGGTGATACACCAGCCGCCAAGCGCGTTTTCGACCGCGTACAAGCGCTGATGCAGAATGATGAATGGATGCAGCTGTTCAAGGCCCATCCCCAAGAGAAAGGCCGACTGGCCTGCGCTTGCGCAGGAACAAGTTGCCGAGGATTCAGTTTCGCTACTGTTGTCGCTGGGGCTCGAGAACGAGACGTACCCCATCGACGATGTCGCTCCAGGATTGGAGTCCACATGAAGCCGGAGCTGCTCTCCAGAAATGGAAGAAGAAGCTTCGGAAGGCGTTTGGCGCTGTTGGCATCAATGCCGGAAAGCAGCCTGTGAGTCGACCGATGATTCAAGATGAAGATCCGTCTAAGATTTCACTGCCGCCGACACCCCAACGACTCGTTCGTACTCCTCCGACCAAGCGTGGAGCTGAGCGTGGTGCCTTTGGCACTACCGAAGCTTCACCGTACTTTCAAGACTCGCACATGGTTACGCCACGTTCGGAGAGCCGTATGCAACGCATTTACGCAAGTAACGAGAGTTCGTTCGGTCGCCGAGGCGGTGCGCGAGCCCCCAAAGGTGGTGCCGGACGTCGTCAAGTCGACAGCGATGGTTCGTCCAGTGACGATGACATTTTGGTGCGTACATTCGACGAGGAAGATTCTCAACTCGAGTTGATGCGTCAGATGAATGAGCTAGCGACGCTGAACGACGTAGACCCGACACCGAGGATTGAAATGGCTTCGCACCGACCGCTGGATCGCATCACGCCGTTCTCAGGCTCTCGCAACAAGAGCGAGAACTGTATGCAGTGGCTCCGTGGGTTCGTCTATGAAATGACTGGAACCCACACAGATGCCGATAAATGGTGCATTCCATTTGAGCTAAGTCTCCGGGACGGAGCCATTCATTGGTTCCGTCAACTTCCGAAGAAGACGAAGCGCAAGTGGAAGCTGTTGAGCGATGCGTTCATCCGCTACTACTGCTCGCAGTTCACGCAGACGGCACTGTCGCGTTACTACTCCGCCAAGCGGGAACGTAATGAACATCTGTGCGACTACATAAACAGGCTGAATGGCTACGCTCGGACCGCCCGTCTACACTTTGAGAAGAGTGGTCGCGACGCGAAAGAACACGTACAGCAATTCCTGGCAACATGCGACGATGACAAGCTAGCGGAGAGTCTCTACCACGCTCGAGTCGCCGACATTCACGAGCTCGAAGAGATCATCGAAGATGTTCTCAAGGGCAAGGAGAGAATGGCCAAGCGTGACAGTGAGTACCGATACTCCAAGAGTCGTGATACGCGACGCGACGATGGGTACGCCCGCAACAACCGGCGTGATGACCGTCGCCGCGATGACAACCGCAACAAACCAAGAGTGACACTCATTGAAGCCACGGTGGACGACCTACTAGCTGAATTAGAAGGTCGTGAAGCTGCTCAGGGAGGCACCGAGTATTCAAACGAAGATCCGAACGCTTACGACGATGTCCAAGATGAGTACAACGACTTTCAGCCTGATAATACGGACGGTGATTTCTCATTGGACGAAAACGACCGATACCTCGCCGCGGCTAACGAAAATGAGCGCCGTGCAGCTGCTGAAGGCACCTACGCACGTTCAGACAACCGTCAACCACGTGGAAACATTGCTGATCGCGATAATGGCTTCAATCAAGATCGCCGAGGTGGTGACCGTGGGTTCAATCAGGACCAACGCGGTCGACGTGACTTCAACCGCGACAACCGACGCCCACAGTACGGACCATGCGCGGTGTGCGGTGGCATGAGTCACTCCGCCCACTACTGTAACAAGCGATGCAAGTTCTGCAAACAACTCCACGATGCTGGACAATGCGAACTTTTCCGCAACTTCCAAGACCTTGCCAAATTTGTGCGCACCAAAGGCACGAAGGAGGAACTCCCGCCAGAGCTCAAGGCCGTCGTTCAAGAACGTCATTTAAACTAGGCAGCCCGCCAACTACAACTGGGTTGGTCCCTATCGGGCTGCCACAGTTAACCGAGCCTTCAATGGAAGCAGAGTGTATCTTTGCTTTCATGGGGCAGAGTGAATGGCCTGATAAATACGTAACAAGTGTGAACGCGACGGAAAATGAAAAGGAGAGGAGTAGAATCCTCGGTGGAGGTGTTGGAGAAATAATGGAGTGTGCTGATGCTGATGAGGGCACCAGCGAGGGTTCGCTCGGCTTGGTTTCGAGTGCAGCGCGAGACGAGCCCAAGGGTCACTCCAAGATTATGAAGTTGAACCCTGGCGAGAGACAGGGGTGGTGGTCGGCCAAGAAATTCGACCGACGGATCAGAATGAGAGCTCTGGTGCAAGGCGCTGTGAACGACCAGCGAACGAGGATCCTCCTCGACACAGGAGCGAACATTAGTGTGATCACTGACGCCTTTGCCAAGAAGTTGCGACTCCGAGATGTACCTGATCACGGACGCCGCATTGACATTCAAGGAATCAGCGAAGGCAAGGTGTCTACGACGCGACGAGCGTGCGTCAAGATTACGCTCGGATGGGAGATGGTGTACGAGTTTGAGATGTGGGTAATGGCGCATAGTGCAGGCGTCGACGTGGTACTCGGGACCGACTTTATGATCCCAGCTGGGATCCGGTTGGACCTGTTCCACGGCGCGGCGCAATTACCGCACGAAGTCCAAATCCCGCTGATAAAGACCAAGAACATGATCGACAGCGAAGAATACGGCTCCCATGTTAACGCCGGGCCACCCGAGCGGTTGGACATTCAAGCGCACGAGTGGCGAGAATATCGACTAGCGAAGCGTCAAGTCGGGCTGGAAGAACACGTACTGTGGGTTCGTCGAACGAACAAGCTAATCCCGTCAGTGACGAGGTTTCGACGTGGACGGCCTCAGAGCATTCGATTGACAAACGTGTCTGATCGAACTGTGTACCTACCAGCACACGACTCGATCGCAATGTGGATTCCAGATGGGGATTTGCCACGAGGTAACGGCTATGTGCGTCTGGAGTCCAAGAAGTACCAAGACTGGTAAGTGTTGGCCTACGAAGGTTGTAGAGACCGCGGGCTCTTTCAGCGTGAATGCGAAATCTACGAACAGTGGCTTGCAACTCAGCCTTCAGCAGTTGATCGACCATACTACCCAGAACCCGGTGGGGTGCTAGCACGACCTCTAGAAGACTCGCTAGTGGATTCTAGTGATCGTCTGACATGTGCAGAGCGCTGGGCACTGATCCTGGAAGAGCGTGAACGAGTGGAAGCCTGTCTGGCGTCTGGGGTGACAGCCGGGGATTTGGCCGACGGTCAGCCTTCCGCAGAACCTTTGGACACTTACACGACAACCCATGGCGGAGGCAATAACGCGAACGAAGCCTCGGTAGTGCGTACACACGAACTACTGAGGCCGGTAAACGTGGTACATACGCCAACGAGTGTTAGTGTCCAGTCAGGGGTGACCACGGAAGCGACAAGTCACGGCACTGGATTGAATGGAGTCACCCGTTTTGACGAGGCTGTCCCGGCCTTGTGTGTCGCCAAATCTGCGAACGAGCCACCGGTGGTTGATCCAGAGGATACAGGCATCGCGCAGAAGGTGTTGAGTACGGCACCGAGTATTCATTGCAAGATTGGTGCGAATTCCGAAATGTCAAGACAGCGGCAGAACGAGGAGCGGAACAAAAGTCAACAACCCAATATGTCGACGGCCCACGCATTCAATATTGCGAACGACGACTCGGCAGGTGGCCCAGAGATGGGAAACCAGGAT
Organism: Phytophthora infestans T30-4; assembly: GCF_000142945.1. NCBI lineage: Eukaryota > Oomycota > Peronosporomycetes > Peronosporales > Peronosporaceae > Phytophthora > Phytophthora infestans. The sequence goes on along the minus strand of NW_003303535.1, from coordinate 17,650 downwards.
GGGAAGGTGATGGACCCAGTACCGACTGTTGAAATCGAAACTGATGCCGAAGTTGAGTCAAGAGAAGAGTCCATAGCGGCGTTGGACGGAACATACATCTCGGTTGCTCGAGTGTTAACAACCGAGGGAAATGAAGCAACGGAGGATAC
>NW_003303535.1:5924-16777 GCF_000142945.1 Phytophthora infestans T30-4 | reverse complement strand
CACGCACTCTGGTGGTTCGTTCAGCCTAAAGGAGGTTGGTTTGAATACTCGGAGAGGATGCGTTTAGCTGAAGAACAGGCCAAGGAACGTCGTGCGCCAAGCGCCGAGGGTTCGTTTCAAACGAAGTTCGCGGCAGACCGCGACAGCACCGGTAGAAACCGACCCTGTACTACAACTCGTCAACAGCCCCGTCGCTGACATGTTTACGAACGGGGAGCCAGACGAATCATCGCTGGTACCTGTATTTGGTCGACGGTCGTTTGTGGATGACATTTGCTTCGGTGGCGAGGATTTCGACAGCTGCCTGGCGACGCAGGACCGATTGCTAGCAAGATTCGCACAGTGTCGGATCAGCATTAGCTTCACCAAGAGCATCTTTTGCCAACCCAAGTGGGACTTTTTGTCGCATTAAATTTCGCCAGAAGGTATCAGAGCTGACCCCAAGAAGCTTGCGGCCATCACCGAGCTTTCGTTTCCAACGAGCAAGAAGGGCATGCAGTCGTTTCTTGGAGCGGTTAATTACTACAGCCGCTTCATTCAAGACTTCGCGGTCTACGGTGCGGCGCTGTACCAGCTCAAGGATGAAGACTTTGTCGTTGAAGGTGGCCTTTCTGTGGCACGTCATTCCTTCGATAGATTGAAGACGAGTGTTTCACATTCACCCATTCTCAGGCACTTCGATCGGTCGAAAGAAGTTCACGTCATGCTCTTTGCGAATGAATGGGCGTTGAGCACTACGCTAATGCAAGAACATGACGGCAAGTTACACCCCGTACGGTTCCTCGGTCGGGTGCTCAAGGAGGCCGAGATGAACTACCATCCTGCTGAGAAGGAAGTTTTGGCGTTACTTCTGCTGTTGAAGATCTGCTACGTCCAGCTGGCAGGAAAGACGCTACATGTCTATACACGATTCTCGACGTTAGAGTGGGTGCATAAGTCGAAGTCTCTCTTCGGACGCGCGGTCCAGTTCGCAGTGCTGCTATCGCAGTGGCACCTTAAGGTGCAGCGCGTGAAAGAGAAGGATGTCGCCTTTGCGCAGCTACTGCAGTCAAGCATCACGAGCTTCGTTGACCTGGAAGACTCGCTCGCGCCGGTGGCGCCTCCAAACAAGGGTTCCCCGACTATTCGAATGGACCCCGCGTTGCTGTACGCCAGGCTTTCCCGTAATTACAGCGGATTCGTCATGTCTTTTGACGGATCAGCGAAGACAGAGAAGTACGGTGGCTACGGGAGTTGTTTATGGGTGCTGTGGAGCCTTCCTGAGTGGAAGGTAGTGATTGCTGCAAACGCTTACCTCTCGGCTACCACGGTGAATGAGGCAGAGTATAAAGGTATGATCAACGGTGTCAAGGCTGCTATTGCGCACGGTGCCGAGGATTTAGTCATCGTTGGGACTCAAGGCTCGCGATTCAACAATCACTTGGGGTGATCGCATGCAGGAAGGAAACTTTGCTAGCGCTGCTGAATACTCACAAGGAACTCACGGCCAAGCTTCGATCAGTTAAATATCTTCACGTTGTACGAGAATACAACGCGGCCGCGGATTCGTTAGCCACTGAAGCGCTGGAATCGAAGGTCAGTCGGGTAATCTTGGCTGAAACTCGCAAGTCGGAATTGGCATCGCTGAACCGCATCCAGGAAATGATCTACGAGCCGGATGAAGACTCGGTAGATGTTTCGTCACGAGGAGCAGAGCGTCAAGTGCATGTACTGTCAGGCAGCGAGTCTTCAAAGTGGAAAACTTTCGAAAATTTCGTGGTTGATTACAGCTCACCAAAGTGCGATTATGGTAATATAGCAGTGATGACTCGGCGACAGACGAAAGCCAAGAAACGCGTCAGGTTTGCAGATGAACACTCGGAGGATGTCTCAAAAGCTCAAGAACAGCATGAAGAACGACGAGAGACGTCCACCGAAGATTCATTCGGCGAAGATTTGCCAGACCATCCTCACAAGACTGTACCATCGGCATTTCCCGATGCGGAAGATGTTGATCCGGTAGCGATACAGCGGGAACGACGCAGACGGATACTGGTGGCACAAGACGAGGAGCAGAAGTGGTTTAACATCAAGAAGGTGCTTCAGGGCCAAGCAGAAGAGCTGAGTTACAAAGAAGCTCGAGATGCCTGGAAGTATGCTGACCGGTTCGTGTATCAGAAGACGGCGTGCTTCACTATCTTGGATTGAATCGTCGGTACGACCACGGTTGGCAAGAGGAGACCAAGCTGCGGCTTGTGGTACCGACAACGATGATTCAAGAAGTCTTGCAGAACTGTCACGACTCGCTGGAAGGAGGACATCAAGGTGTGGTGAGAACGTTCCACCGCGTTAAGTCCGATTATTATTGGATCGGCTTGTACGCCGACGTGGAGAAGCATGTGAAGTCATGTCCGGATTGCAGCTCGAGTAAAAGCCGTCCACAGCTTCGTGGATACTCACCTGGTAACGTGCTAGCCGAACGACCTTTCCAGATCGTCTCGATGGATTTTGTGATCCCACTACCGAAATCTCGTAGGGGCAACACGGCGTTGCTCCTATTTCAGTGCTCGTTCACGGGATTCGTTATTGCCAAGGCTATGTCAGATACGACTGCACTGAGTGTTGCCCAAGTGTTCGAAGAATGTGTGTACCGACGATTCGGAGACCCATCATTAATAAGGCACGACCGCGACCCACGCTTCTTGAGCGAGGTTTTTCAAGCATTTGCAGAGATGATGCAGTCAAGATCACGAGCGACTTTGAGCTATCGGCCACAGGCTAATGGACAGCAGGAGCGCTCGGTGAAGTCGGTGATGGGGTCCGTACGGGTGTACGCGGAAGACCCTCTACAGCAAGATTGGGATGAAATCGCGGAGAAGCTAGTATTTGCTATTAATACTTCTTAAGACACTACGAGGAAGGAAACGCCGTTCTACCTCGTTCATGGTTGGGATGCGCAGTCGACGTTGCGGGCAATGTCGTCATCACTCAAACGAGGACTCGGCAAGCAGTCTGACGCACTGGCGTGGCGGCGTGAGATCGATCGACAACATGAGGTCGCCCTCACTATGGCCAAAGATTATCAGGCTGTAGAAAAGGAGCGAAGGGCTAAAAAGCATAATGAGGCCCTGAGTCGACTGGAAAAAGCTGCTGTACCTCAACCAAGTGGAAACGAACACTCGGCGAACCCTCCAGAAGCTTCGGAAGAGATGGAAGATCCTGCAAGAGCTCCTCCGAGATCTCTTTTTGAGATTGGGAGCCAGACGTGGCTGTACATGGAACGCGTCAAACCGGGCTTGACGAAGAAATTAGCTCACCGATGGTATGGACCATTTCGGATCAAGCGCAAGGTGGAAGAGTTTGCGTACGAGCTGGAACTGCCTGATCGAAGTGGGTATCGCTTTTACCCAGTAGTGCATGTGTCAAGACTCAAGGCTGTCAACGAATTCAACAGTCGACCGAACACTCGGTTGGTACTTGACGCGACTAATGAAGCAAGACTCGACTTCGATGAGGAACTACTGCCTGAGGACAGCTGGGAACCAGATCAAGTTGCCGGTGAATATGAAGTCGAGGCCATCCTCGACGACAGAACACCACTAACGACGAGCACGGAGCGTGCTGTACGCGAGTTCAAAGTCAAGTGGGTTGGCTATGAAGATACAACTTGGGAGCCATCATCAAACTTGTCATGTGGAGGTCTGCTGTACGACTATTTGCGAGCCAAGGAGAGCGAGAATCGGCTGCAGATGGCGCAAGTGGCGGACGAAGACTAGCGTGACTTGATCACGTATGAACTGTCCACAGGGCGATGCAGCCTGTGGTAACAGACGAAGAACGTTACTGCAACAACAAATTGTATATGCATTTGAAGAACAACATGAACATGATTACGCTGTGGAAGTGGATTAAGAATAAGAAAACATGAATGCCGACCGCGGAGCGATCACTGAAAACGAAGTCACGCGGGACACCTCAACAGTTAGCTGAGATGCTGGAGAACGTCGTAGAACGTGCAGCGAGGATTCAAATCGATTCCAAGTGTCTGGCCGCGGTGGCCAAGAGTGTCAACGAAGCCGAGTCACCACTCTCCTTCTCCTCTTCATCAAGAACCTGAGCCTCGGTAGCTGGAGCTGAAGCCGGACACTGCGAATCCTCGGTACCAGCTTCAACAGGAGCAGCAGCCAGAGCAGGACGTGGAGTACCCGGTGGCGAGTCAAACAACGAACGCCAGGTCGAAATAAGCTCGGTTGAATCGAGAGACGGGTCAACGATCACGCTTCGGTACACATCCACGAAACGCGTACCACGAGGATTGAAGAACTCCGGATTACGCTGGCACGGGAAGTACGTGATGTTGTACGGGTGCTGATGCGGCGCATTCATCCATCCAGTACGCCATGGCTGACGAGCGTCGAGAGCCGGAACTTCGGAAAGCCAGTCAGAGGTCTGAGGTGCGAATGACAAGTTTTCAATGGGGTACCACGGCTTAGACGGCTCCAAAAGCAACTCGGGACGAATGAATGACACGCCGGAAGCACTAGATGAAACCGAGTCACGACTCCACGCCATGTACTGCTCACGGTACTTGTTACGAAGACGATCGGCACGACAGTCGCGCTCACTGAAGAGCTTCTTTAACATAGCTCTCAGTTCCTTCAAGCGTTCCTTGTCGTGGCCAACCTTTTTAGCCTCTTCAGCGAGACCTCGTTCAATACCAGCTAACGGAAGCCAGTGGAGACGCTCCCACAACGCGAACCCGAGGTCACCTTGCTTACCGCCGTCACCCCGAAGGTTCGCCCAGATCATCTTGAGACGGGTCTCAATCGGGGCACGCTTGGAGATGGGGACGCTTGGTTTGAAGTCGACAGTGTCAAAGAGGCAAGCTTGAAGAGGATAAAGCTGCCGAAGTTGCTGGTACGGGTGATCAGGATGCGAATAATCAAAGAACGCTTGGAGACCCTCCAACGTTGTACGCACGGTCACCTCACCAGCTGGTTCAGGAAGCGTTAAGCTCAAGAGTCGCTCGAAACACTTCTTGGCGCCTGCATCGGTAAACTCCATGTCCACATACGGAAGAACCCACGGTGGCAGGGTGGACGAAGCCGGCACCATAGGGCGAATACCAGATAACACTCGGTGAGGCAACGGCTCAACCGACGGTGCACCACCACGACGCGGCACCGAAGTATAGGTTGCCGTAATCATGCGTCCAGGTCCAGCATCGAGAGTCCAAATAGACGGCCGAGATGACACTGGAACAGGAAGAGAAGATGCTGGTGCCGGAGGACTTGCTGGTGGCGAAGGAGGCGGGCCGGCAACGATGATTGGGGAAGTCATCAACGGCGAAGGATTTGGCCGAGGTGGAGTCGGAGGACGAGCTGGGCCAAGATTACTCCACTTCCTGTTTGAATCTTCAACATCTTCGTCATCGAGTATGCTTGAATGATCGGTGGGGGGCGGAACATCACCGCTACCACTGGGAGCATCAGGAGAGTCATTCACCGAAGATATATTGTCATCCACGTCATCTCCATAGTCGTCATCAGCATTCCCATCGTCATCAATCTCCATCGAAAGGCCAGGCGAAGACACGCTTGATACATCAGTCGTGGGAACAGTCGGAGCCGACTTCGAAGACGCGGAAGCTAGTGGAGAAGCCTCAACAGGGGCAGACCCTGCTGTAGAAACCACTCCCGAGACTCCAACTGCCTTGGATGTCGCGGCAGACGCCGAAGCAGACTTGCCTTGTGGGACAGTCTGGTTTGACTCTTCATCTTCGTCACTCGAGCCAAACATGAGCCGCATTTCCTCGGCCTCGCGCAGAGCCTCTTCAGCAGCACGTATGTCGGCTGGAGAAGGTGAAATCGTTGAAGCTGGTGACTTGGCCACATCGTGTGGACCCTGAGGCGGGAGCGAAGGCGCGTCAGGAGAGACAGGAACATCGTCGTGGTCCTCAGGGTTCACGTCCTTACCCGAAGGCTCTGTAGCAGTTTCTTGAACCGAAGGGACGCTGCCTGGATCAGCAGTCCCCATGTCCACGTCACTCTGGTCGCCGCTGAGGTCGACCACTGCGGGAGTCGAGGAAGACGCTGGTGTAGGAGGTGGCGACCATGAACTTGGAGAAGACGGTACAGACTTGGACCGAGTCTTCATATGACGTCGTGGCGACTTAGCAGGAGAATGAGGACGGGGTTTCTTGCGCTTCTTCTGGGCCGCCTTCTTCCACGCCTTCGGACCGAACAGCGATCTACGAGCCGACTTGGGAGTTGAAGTATCGGCAGGTGGCGCATCACCGAGACCGGCAGCTGCCATCGAAGCACTGGCCTTGTCCGTTGGGATTGGAGCCTTGTCTTCGTCAGAGTCGTCCGGATCGTCGTCTGAATCCCCGCCACCTGGTCTAAGACGCTTATGGGACTTCCCATGGGCCACTTGGTGAGCTGCTTTGGCCAAAGCTGCCGGAAGGGCTTGAGGATTGTCCGAAGACGCGGTGGCAGACCGAATACGCCGCAGAGCGACTAACGTCTCCTGATTCAAGTCCAGCGCATCTAGGTCCAGCTCACCCGCAGTCAGACCTATCACGAAAGATTGTGAACGAACGTTAGTTGCTGAACACACGGTGGAAGGAGCGACATTAAGAGCGTACCCTCGACAGCCAGACGAAGTACCTCGGGATCCATCCCTGCTAGACTCACGTGTGCACGGAGGGTACGATTCGCTTGGAGGAGGCGAGTGTTACGGTCTTGCTGGTTCTCGAGGACCTTGAGCGTGTCGTTATCGACATACTTGCCCTGGGCAAGCTTTACCAGAAGGAGGTGGAGCTTCCGGGTCTGCTCAGTATTCGCGCCAATAGAAGACTTGTACACTTCGCGTTCGCGAGCCAGCTTCTTCTGCAACGTGCTGATAAAAACGTCCCGAGCTTGGACTTCGCAGTGAAGACGATTCAAATCCTCTGCGTGTCGCTCCATAGTGGCTTGAACACTTGCGAGCATGGCGTCATTCTTGGCGTTCGACTCGCGGAGAATCTTGATGTTGTGATGTAAAGCTTCAATCTCAGCGTTGGCAGCCTTGAGGAATGTCTCCGCGTTCTCACGGGCCATGATGTGGGGTGCCACCGAACGTACGGCGGCAGCAGCCTCGGACTGAGCAAACCGCAACTGACGCTCCAAGTCGGCAACTCGTTCTGGTAATATCGACAGCGCGTCAGGAACAGGTTGTATCGCAGCGAGGACCTCATCGAAACCAACAGCAGTATCGAGACGACGCTGAGTGTGTATATCGCCGTGTAGAGGAGGCACAACGCTGATCTGCACTTGGTGACGAGCCATTGCAGTCAAGTACGGGATTATCGAGGTCATCATGTGATCGACCGATGCCTCCGTACTTTCAGCCAGCATGGCGCGCAGCGAATCTTCGGTGAGTGGTGGGGGACCACCAGCTGGGGCAGGAGGAGCAACAGGAGCCATCTCCGCGGATTCAGCGACGACGGGGAGTGCTGCAGGAGCTACCACAGGGAGTGAAGAGTCCGGGGCAGCGGGCGCCGGAGGACCGGTTGATGACGCTGCTGTCGGAGGAAGTGCAGCAGACTGAGGGACGTTCGAACCCTCGGTCTGGCCCTCCTGAGAAACAAGTCGAGTAATGCGAGATGATGAGCAAGGTGCCGATGATTCAAGAGAAGGATGAGCTGACGTACCTCCAGCTGTTCACGTTCGCGACGTCTACGAGGATTGAGACGCTGAAAAGCGTCGGACACGGCTCGATTCAGACGCTTGGACATACGGTGGCGAGATGGTGAATTGAAGAATGAAGAAATGTCACAACGGGCACCAGTACCGTGGCTTCCATTGCGACAGGGGCAGTTTTGGTGTAGTGATTTCTCCGTGGTTGCGGATTATCACCCGTCGACAAAGACGTGACACCGCCCAAGTTGTTCAAGCGACGAACCCTCGGTCGGGTGATGTACGGAGACGCCAAGGTGCAAGGGACTCGACGGCGTCACCTCCGAGTTTTCAACAAGTATCGGATACGGCCCTATGTCACTAAATCCAGGCTGTCCTTATTATTAATAATGGACTGGCCGGATTCGCATTCAGCGGACCATCTACGGTACGAACCCTCAGTGGCGGTTGGGATGAGTTCGCGGAATACTCAGCGACCTTTGGAAGACACGTTGACCGTCTGGGACAGGGCGCGGACCGTTAGAGATGCTCATGCGACGGTGCAGACGACGCTTGGCATGCAAGAAGATCCATAACGGATCATTGTTCATTTGATATTTGTATACTTGATTAGGACTTCTTATTAGGAATAGACCCGAAAGGGTAAGCTTAAATACAGAACAGAATTTCCACTCAAGCACACAGAGCGACGTCCGGCTTCAAGGTAAGCGTCAGGTCAAGCTTGTTTGAGTGTGTTATGCCTGTCGGTGAACTCGAAGCTCTGTAGCGAGGGTTCATCTGGCAAGGCCAAGAGACTTTGTGTATTGGCCGATTATTATCGGGAGGTTTTACGTGACGGCTTATTGTTGCCTATTTGCACGACTGGGAGTGCTTGAATTGCCTCCCTTTTATTTCTTCCAGCCGAGTGTTGAACACTCGGTGATCTCGTAAAAGGCTTACCCGTGCCTGGTACCCTTCCGCTGTTGGGACCACGAGGATTCAAAACACCTGCTAGCTTTGCTCGTGCTAGTAGCGTGTTCTTATTTTACTGGTTGGCCTATATAAGTAGTTTACAAGGGTCGGGTGCTCAAGGAGGCCGAGATGAACTACCATCCTGCTGAGAAGGAAGTTTTGGCGTTACTTCTGCTGTTGAAGATCTGTTACGTCCAGCTGGCAGGAAAGACGCTACATGTCTATACACGATTCTCGACGTTAGAGTGGGTGCATAAGTCGAAGTCTCTCTTCGGACGCGCGGTCCAGTTCGCAGTGCTGCTATCGCAGTGGCACCTGTGGTGTTGGAAATCCCACGTGAACTCTAGCTACAGATGTAGTTAGGATGTTCCCACAACAATACGTCTACTAGGATAGTAAACGATCGTTCGGGCGGACCTGAAGACCCCAGTTCTGCCCTTGCACCGGGAAAAACTGGACAGGACTTCTTATTAGGAATAGACCCGAAAGGGTAAGCTTAAATACAGAACAGAATTTCCACTCAAGCACACAGAGCGACGTCCGGCTTCAAGGTAAGCGTCAGGTCAAGCTTGTTTGAGTGTGTTATGCCTGTCAGTGAACTCGAAGCTCTGTAGCGAGGGTTCATCTGGCAAGGCCAAGAGACTTTGTGTATTGGCCGATTATTATCGGGAGGTTTTACGTGACGGCTTATTGTTGCCTATTTGCACGACTGGGAGTGCTTGAATTGCCTCCCTTTTATTTCTTCCAGCCGAGTGTTGAACACTCGGTGATCTCGTAAAAGGCTTACCCGTGCCTGGTACCCTTCCGCTGTTGGGACCACGAGGATTCAAAACACCTGCTAGCTTTGCTCGTGCTAGTAGCGTGTTCTTATTTTACTGGTTGGCCTATATAAGTAGTTTACAAGGTCCAGTTTTTCCCGGTGCAAGGGCAGAACTGGGGTCTTCAGGTCCGCCCGAACGATCGTTTACTATCCTAGTAGACGTATTGTTGTGGGAACATCCTAACTACATCTGTAGCTAGAGTTCACGTGGGATTTTGTGGTGAAGTGCTTTCTCAGAAATAAGAGAATGGTCCTGACGCGGGGTCACTATCCCGAATCAGTGACAATTTCAAGTGATTATAGAGGATTTGGGTTGTTTGGCACGGGTGCAAGTTGCCTGTGGTGGATTAGCCATGGCGAGCAGCACCCCGTATGGAATGACGATGGATCTGATATGAGCGATGTACGAGAAGGCAAGATCCACCAAGACTTACCTCGGATCCACCCTTACCTGGATTCACTAAGATGGATATGGGATATACTATACAAGAGTGGATCGAGTGTGGATCCTATGAAGGAAGGATGGTCGGTGCCCTCTGACGGTGGATCTAGTAGCCACGGCTAATGAAGAGTCAAGATCCACCGCGAGGTACCCCGGATCCCATACTTCTGAGTTCGTATCCAAGGAGGGAGGATCCCGCCTGGAGGGACCTGGATCCAGGGTATAGGGATGAGGGATACAGTGGATCTCGAACTTTCGTGGGACAACGGAGATCACAGACGGTTGCGAGATGATGTTGGATGATTGGAGAGCTCGGATCCACGGCGAGTGTACCATTACAGTGAGGTGGATCCAAGCGACCTGGATCCGGATGAGTGTACCCAAAAATAGGGTGACCATGATGATTACGTCATATATCCGGTGGATCTGAAGATAACACAGCTGGGATGATGGGTCAAGGGAAGAAGGGACATGCAGCCGAGCCTGGTAAGGGATTTAGCAGATGAAAGACATAGAAGGTAGAAACCCAGGCAGGTATAGGCTTAAATATCAATACAGACTCCAATTTGCACAGTGACACGCAAGTGCCTTCCTGCCCTCAAGAACCGGAACTACATTGGCCGTACGAGCTCCGAGAAGGTTGGGAATTGCGAATCTAGTGTTGGTAGTGATAACTGGATAATACATTGGCCAGATCCTACAACCTAGTGAGCTTTTCCTTTACTTGTGCAGATCCGACAGGTTAACCGAATTTACTACTTGGTCGGTTACACCCTAGGGGCTCTCAACTCTCAAGATCCCGTCACAGGAGGCGGCAAGTACAACGCAAAGGAACGCAAAGGCAAGGGAGCACACTCGCAAGGCAACCCTACGGCCAGATCCACGATCTAGGCCCCGGATCCATAAGCTCGAATATTCGCTTAGATACGGAACCATCCACGACGCAGAGTGAAGATTTCCACTGCTGCTCCACCCCCATCCC
>NW_003303535.1:0-5074 GCF_000142945.1 Phytophthora infestans T30-4 | reverse complement strand
TAACCTTCAGCCGTATTGACTTCGGGTGAGGCGGTTTTGCGTTCCGCCGCCGGAGCCTGCTGGTTCTCCCGCACATGCGCGATGAGGCCCTGCTCGTACGCGTCGAAGGCATTGACGCGCTCGAGCTGCTTAGCCGGTGATGACACCACCAGGCTCTGCAGAGCCTCCATCCTGAAGATGCCTGCCATCTTCCGAACCGACTCGAACTGAGAGTCGTTCATATGGGAGAAGTCGCTCCTATCTATGGCAACGAGCTTCGGAGAGGTTCAGGTAGTCTACCCGCGGCGGCGTGTATTGACTACGAGTGCTACCAAGTGTGACGGGGTCACACAGCACCTTGCGCTAGAGGAAGTTATCTCCCGAGAGTATACAAACTCTCAGTGAACGGCAGTTCAGTACTTTCAAGACTCGCACATGGCTACGCCTCGTTCGGCGAGCCGTATGCATCGTGTTTACGCTGGCAACGAGGGTTCGTTCGGGCGAGGTGGTCCGCGAGCTCCCTAAGGTGGTGCCGGACATCGTCAAGTCGACAGCGATGGTGGGTCCAGTGACCATGACATTTTGGTGCGTACATTCGACGAGGAAGATTTAAAAGTCGAGTTGATGCCTCAGATGAATGAGCTGGCGACGCTGAACGACGTGGACCCAACACCGAGGATTGAAATGGCATCGCACCGACCGTTGGATCGCATCACGCCGTTCTCAGGCTCTCGCAACAAGAGCGAGAACTGTATGCAGTGGCTCCGTGGGTTCGTCTATGAAATGACTGGAACCCACACAGATGCCGATAAATGGTGCATTCCCATTTGAGCTAAGTCTCCGAGACGGAGCCATCCATTGGTTCCGTCAACTTCCGAAGAAGACGAAGCGCAAGTGGAAGCTGCTGAGCGATGCGTTCATCCGCTACTACTGCTCGCAGTTCACGCAGACGGCACTGTCGCGTTACTACTCCGCCAAGCGGGAACGAAATGAACATCTGTGCGACTACATAAACAGGCTGAACGGCTACGCTCGGACCGCCCGTCTACACTTTGAGAAGAGTGGTCGCGACGCGAAAGAACACGTACAGCAGTTCCTGGCAACATGCGACGATGACAAGCTAGCGGAGAGTCTCTACCACGCTCGAGTCGCCGACATTCACGAGCTCGAAGAGATCATCGAAGATGTTCTCAAGGGCAAGGAGAGAATGGCCAAGCGTGACAGTGAGTACCGATACTCTAAGAGTCGTGATACGCGACGCGACGATGGGTACGCCCGCAACAACCGGCGTGATGACCGTCGCCGCGATGACAACCGCAGCAAACCAAGAGTGACACTCATTGAAGCTACGGTGGACGACCTACTAGCTGAATTAGAAGGTCGTGAAGCTGCTCAAGGAGGCAACGAGTATTCAAACGAAGATCCGAACGCTTACGACAATGTCCAAGATGAGTACAACGACTTTCAGCCCGATAATACGGATGGTGATTTCTCATTGGATGAAATCGACCGATACCTCGCCGCTGCTAACGAAAACGAGCGCCGTGCAGCTGCTGAAGGCACCTACGCACGTTCGGACAACCGTCAATCGCGTGGAAACACGCCTGATCGCGAGAATGGCTTCAATCAAGATCGCCGAAGTAGTGACCGTGGGTTCAATCAGGACCAACGCGGTCGACGTGACTTCAACCGCGACAACTGACGCCCACAGTACGGACCATGCGCGGTGTGCGGTGGCATGAGTCACTCCGGCCACTACTGTAACAAGCGATGCAAGTTCTGCAAGCAGCTCCACGATGCTGGACAATGCGAACTTTTCCGCAACTTCCAAGACCTTGCCAAATTCGTGCGCACTAAAGGCACGAAGGAGGAACTCCCGCCAGAGCTCAAGGCCGTCGTTCAAGAACGTCATTTAAACTAGGCAGCCCGCCAACTACAACTGGGTTGGTCCCTATCGGGCTGCCACAGTTAACCGAGCCTTCAATGGAAGCAGAGTGTATCTTTGCTTTCATGGGGCAGAGTGAATTGCCTGATAATTACGTAACAAGTGTGAGCGCGACGGAAAATGAAAAGGAGAGGAGTAGAATCCTCGGTGGAGGTGTTGGAGAGAGAGTGGAGTGTGCTGATGCTGATGAGGGCACCAGCGAGGATTCGCTCGGCTTGGTTTCGAGTGCAGCGCGAGACGAGCCCAAGGGTCACTCCAAGATGATGAAGTTGAACCCTGGCGAGAGACAGGGGTGGTGGTCGGCCAAGAAATTCGACCGACGGATCAGAATGAGAGCTCTGGTGCAAGGCGCTGTGAACGACCAGCGAGCGAGGATCCTCCTCGACACAGGAGCGAACGTTAGTGTGATCACTGACACCTTTGCCAAGAAGTTGCGACTCCGAGATGTACCTGATCACAGACGCCGCATTGACATTCAAGGAATCAACGAAGGCAAGGTGTCTACGACGCGACGAGCGTGCGTCAAGATTACGCTCGGATGGGAGATGGTGTACGAGTTTGAGATGTGGGTAATGGCGCATAGTGCAGGCGTCGACGTGGTACTCGGGACCGACTTTATGATCTCAGCTGGGATCCGGTTGGACCTGTTCCACGGCGCGGCGCAATTACCGCACGAAGTCCAAATCCCGCTGATAAAGACCAAGAACATGATCGACAGCGAAGAATACGGCTCCCATGTTAACGCCGGGCCACCCGAGCGGTTGGACATTCAAGCGCACGAGTGGCGAGAATATCGACTAGCGAAAGCGTCAAGTCGGGCTGGAAGAACACGTACTATGGGTTCGTCCGAACGAACAAGCTAATCCCGTCAGTGACGAGGGTTTCGACGTGGACGGCCTCAGAGCATTCGACTGACCAACGTGTCTGATCGAACTGTGTACCTACCAGCACACGACTCGATCGCAATGTGGATTCCAGATGAGGATTTGCCACGAGGTGACGGCTATGTGCGTCTGGAGTCCAAGAAGTACCAAGACTGGCAAGTGTTGGCCTACGAAGGTTGCAGAGACCGCGAGCTCTTCCAGCGTGAATGCGAAATCTACGAACAATGGTTTGCAACTCAGCCTTCGGCAGTTGATCGACCAGATTACCCAGAGCCCAGTGGAGTGCTAGCACGACCTCTAGAAGACTCGCTAGTGGATTCTAGCGATCGTCTGACGTGTGCAGAACGGTGGGCACTAATCCTGGAAGAACGTGAACGAGCGGAAGCCTGTCTGGCGTCTGGGGTGACAGCCGGAGATTTGGCCGACGGTCAGCCTTCCGCAAAACCTTTGGACAAGTACACGACAACCCATGGCGGAAGCAATAACGCGAACGAAGCCTCGGTAGTGCGTACACACGAACTACTGAGGCCGGTAAACGTGGCACATACGCCAACGAGTGTTAGTGTCCAGTCAGGGGTGACCACGGAAGCGAGAAGCAACGGCACTGGATTGAATGGAGTCACCCGTTTTGACGAAGCTGCCCCGGCCTTGTGTGTCACCAAATCTGCGAACGGGCCATCAGTGGTTGATCCAGAGGATACAGGCATCGCGCAGAAGGTGTTGAGTACGGCACCGAGTATTCATTGCAAGATTGGTGCGGATTCCGAAATGTCAAGACAGCGGCAGAACGAGGAGCGGAACAAAAGTCAACAACCCAATATGTCGGCGGCCCACGCATTCAATATTGCGAACGACGACTCGGCAGATGGCCCAGAGATGGGAAACCAGGATGGGAAGGAGATGGACCAAGTACCGACTGTTGAAATCAAAGCGGATGCCAATGTTGAGTCAAGGGAAGAATCCGTAGCGGCGTTGGACGGAACATACATCTCGGTTGCTCGAGTGTTAGCAACCGAGGGAAATGAAGCAACGGAGGATACGAGATATGATTTCTACGAACACCCAGCTAACAACATTGGCTTGGACGACTACGCGAAGGAGCTGGCATTCCTGCGGGATCTGACCGAAGAGATCAACACGACAATTGACTACACTGCGCCTAATGTTGCTGATCCTGAGCTGTCGGCTGAACGCCGAGAACGTCTGGTCGCGACGCTAAAGAACCACGAGCACATCCTGATTGCTAGTGGTAACGCACTACCGCCGCCAGCCTACGGTGCGGTATGCGATATCGACACACAGGGGCACGCCCCAATTAAACAGCGTGCCCGGCGCGTGCCGCTACGATTTCTCGGCAAGCTGTACGAGCTGCTGCGCGCTTTATTGCGTGTGGGACTGATTGTCTTTTCAGACAGTCCATGGGCATCACCGATCGTGATTGTGATGAAAAAGAACGGGCTGGACATCCGGCTCTGCATTGATTACAAGATGGTGAATGCTATCACTGCGATCATGGAGTATGCAATGCCGCTAGTCGACGACCTGTTAGCAGATCTCGAGCGCTACCTATGGTTCTGCTCGCTGGATGCAGCAAGCGGCTTCTGGGCGGTCATGATGACCTTGCGAGCGCGTAAAGTGTCAGCGTTCGTCTGCGCACTAGGACATTTTGAGTGGTTACGCATGCCCTTTGGGTTAAAGAACGCGCCGATGATCTACCAGCGTATGATTGACAACGCACTCTGGGGGTTCGTTCAACCTAAAGGAGGTTGGTTTGAATACTCGGAGAAGATGCGTTTAGCTGAAGAACAGGCCAAGGAACGTCGTGGGCCAAGCGCCGAGGGTTCGTTTCAAACGAAGTTCGCGGCAGACCGCGAAGCACCGGTAGAGACCGACCCTGTACTACAACTCGTCAACAGCCCCGTCGCTGACATTTTTACGAGCGGGGAGCCAGACGAATCATCGCTGGTACCTGTATCTGGTCGACGGTCGTTTGTGGATGACATTTGCTTCGGTGGCGAGGATTTCGACAGCTGCCTGGCGACGCTGGACCGATTGCTAGCAAGATTTGCACAGTGTCGGATCAGCATTAGCTTCACCAAGAGCATCTTTTGCCAACCCAAGGTGGACTTTCTGTCGCATAAAATTTCGCCAGAAGATATCAGAGCTGACCCCAAGAAGCTTGCGGCCATCACCGAGCTTTCGTTTCCAACGAGCAAGAAGGGCATGCAGTCGTTTCTTGGAGCGGTTAATTACTACAGCCGCTTCA
>NW_003303534.1:153911-156588 GCF_000142945.1 Phytophthora infestans T30-4 | reverse complement strand
ACCTAAATGTGCTCTAAAATGTCCTTATTGCTCTAAACAAATTGGAGAAATCCTATTGGGGTCGTAATTTTAAATAATTCATTTTTGGGAGCCGTTTGTTTAATTTGATTACGGAAATCACCGTGTTTTGTAAAAATCTAGTTGAGCTCTGTCAAGATTACGCTCGGATGGGAGATGGTGTACGAATTCGAGATGTGGGTCATGGCGCATAGTGCAGGCGTCGACGTGGTACTCAGGACCGACTTTATGATCCCAGCTGGGATCCGGTTGGACCTGTTTCACGGCGCGGCGCAATTGCCGCACGAAGCTCAAATCCCACTGATCAAGACCAAAAAGATGATCGACAGCGAAGAGTACGGCTCCCATGTTAAAGCCGGGCCATCTGAGCGTTTGGACATTCCAGCGCACGAGTGGCGAGAATATCGACTAGCGAAGCGTCAACTCGGGCTGGAAGAACACATGCTGTGGATTCGTCGAACGAACAAGCTAATCCCGTCAGTGGCAAGTTTTTTCGATGTGGACGGCCTCAGAGCATTCGGTGTGCCCGACCAAACTGTGTACCTACCAGCACACGACTCGATCGCAATGTGGATTCTAGATGGGGATTTGCCGCGAGATGACGGCTATGTGCGTCTGGATTCCAAGAAGTACCAAGGCTGGCAAGTGCCGGCCTATGAAGGTTGCAGAGACCGCGAGCTGTTTCAGCGTGAGTGTGAAATCTACGAGCAATGGCTTGCAACTCAGCCTTCGGCAGTCGAGCGACCAGACTATCCAGAACCCAGTGGGGTGCTAGCAAGGCCTCTTGAAGACTCGCTAAAGGACTCCAGTGATCGTCTGACATGTGCAGAGCGTTAGGCAATGATCATGGAGGAGCGTGAACGAGTGGAGGCCTGTCTGGCGTCTGGGGTGACAGCCGGGGACTCGGCAAGTGGTCAATTTTCCGAAGAGCCTGTGGACACCTATACGACAGCTTATGGCGGTAGCAATAATGCTAACGAAGCCTCGGTAGCGCGTACACACGAACTACTGAGCTAAGTAAACGTTGTACATACGTCAACGAGTGTTCGTTTCAAGTCTAAAGTGACAACGGAAGCGACAAGTAGCAGCACTGGATTAGGTGGAGTCATCAGTTTCGACGAAGTTGTCCCGGCCTTGTGCGCAGCCAAATTTGCGAACGAGTCATCGGTGGTTGGTCCAGAGGATGCAGACGTCGCGCTGAAGGTGTTGAATACGGCACCGAGTGTTCGTTGCGAAATTGGTGCGAATGCCGAGCTGTCAAGACAACGGTCATCCGAGGCGCTGAACAAAAGTCAACAGCCCAATATGTCGGTTGCCTGCGCATTCGATATTGCGAAGAAAGACTCGGCAGGTGACCCTGAGATGGAAAACCAGGATGGGAAGAAGATAAACCCAGTACCGAGTGTTCACATTAAGGCGGATGTCCATGTTGAGTCAAGAGAAAAGTCCGTAGTGACTTTGGACGAGACGTACATCTCGGTTGCTCGCGTGCTAGCAACCAAAGGAAATGATGCAACGGAGGACACAAGAAGTGATTTCTACGAGCACCCGCGTATAACCATTGTGGCCTAGAAGACTACGCGAGGGAGTTGGCATTCCTGTCGGACTTTACCGAAGAAATCAACACGACGATAGACTATAATGCGCCCAATGTTGCTGATCCCCAGCTGTCGACCGATCGAAGAGAAAGTCTAATCGCAACGCTGAAGAACCACGAGCACATCTTGATTGCTAGTGGTAACGCACTGCCGCCGCAAGCCTACGGCGCGGTATGCGATATAGACACGCAAGGGCACGCTCCAATCAAGCAGCGTTCCCGACGCGTGCCGTTACGATTTCTCGGCAAACTGTACGAGCTGCTGCGCGCTCTGTTGCGAGCAGGACTGATCGTCTTTTCAGACAGTCCATGGGCATCGCCGATCGTGATTGTGATGAAAAAGAACGGGCTGGACATCCGGCTCTGCATTGATTACAAGATGGTAAATGCCATCACCGCAATCATGGAGTATGCAATGCCGCTAGTCGACGATCTGTTGACCGATCTCGAGTGTTACCTATAGTTCTGCTCGCTGGATGCTGCTAGCGACTTCTGGGCGGTCATGATGTCGTAAAGTGTCGGCGTTTGTCTGCTCACTCGGACACTTCGAGTGGTTACGAATGCCCTTCGGATTAAAAAACGCGCCGATGATCTACCTGCGCATGATTGACAACGCGCTCTGGGGTTCGTTCAGCCCAAACGGAGGTGGGTTGAATTACTCGGAGAGAATGCTTTAGGCTGAAGTACAGGCCAAGGAAACGTCGTGGGCCAAACATCGAGGGGTTGTTTCTCAACGAAGCTTGCGGCAGACCGCGAAACACCGGTGGAGGACGACCCTGTATTACAACTCGTCAACAGTCCCGTGGCTGACATGTTTACGAACGGGGAACCAGACGAATCATCGATGGTGCCTGTGTTTGGTCGACGATCGTTTGTGGATGATATTAGGATTTCGACAGCTGCCCGGTGACGCTGGACCGATTACTGGCGGGATTTGCACACTGTCGGATCAGCATTAATTTTACCAAGCCCAACGTGGACTTTCTGCGCATGAAATTTCGCCAGAACGTATCAGAGTTGATCCGAAGAAGCTTGCAGTCATCACCGAGCTTTCGTTTCCAA
>NW_003303534.1:150782-153811 GCF_000142945.1 Phytophthora infestans T30-4 | reverse complement strand
TCTAGAAGAGCAAGTCATTCAGATAAAATGCCTAATCCGTAGCGATTAGAGTGTAGAATTTGGTATCCTCCCGACTCAGGTCTCGTACACCGCCATCAGATACTTCTTTAGTCCCCAGATCCATGCTTCTTCGTTCTGTGCTTTGAGGATCCGCCCAATGCGGACTCCCTTCACAAATGCTTCATCAAGAATCTGGGGGCTGGATCCAATCCTTTCTCGGGACCTAGTGACAGCCATTACCTGGACTGTCTTTTTTACGGATCCAACCACCACCACCGGCTCAACGTAACGAGATCATGATGCTCGGCCTCTCTCTCCAACCCCGTACGATTCCTCGGCCGTGTGCTCAAGGAATCCGAGATGAACTACCATCCTGCTGAGAAGGAAGTTTTTGGCGTTACTTTTGCTGTTGAAGATTTGCTAAGTCCAACTGGCAAGAAAGACGCTACCTGTTTATACACGATTCTCGACGTTAGAGTGGGTGCATAAAGCGAAGTCTATCTTCGGACGCGTGGTTCAGCTCGCTGTGCTGCTCTCGCAGTGGCATTTAAAGGTACATCGCGTGAAGGTGAAGGATGTCGCCTACGCGCAGCTATTGCAATCAAGCATCACGAGCTTTGTCGACTTGGAAGACTCACTCCCGCCCGTGGCACCTCCAAACAAGGGCTCTCCGACTGTTCGGATGGACCCCGCGTTGCTTTACGTCAAGCTTCCCCGTAATTACAGTGAATTCATCATGTCTTTTGACGGATCAGCGAAGACAGAGAAGTACGGTGGCTACGGGAGTTGTTCATGGGTGCTGTGGAGCCTTCCGGAGTGGAAGATAGTGATTGCTGCGAACGCTTACCTCTCGGCCACCACGGTGAATGAGGCAGCGTACACAGGAATGCTTAACGGTGTCAAGGCTGTTATTGCGCACGGTGCAGAGGCTTTAGTCATCGTTGGTGACTCAAGGCTCGCGATTCAACATCACTAGGGGTGATCGCATGCAGGAAGGAAACTCTGCTAGCGCTGCTGAATATCCACAAGGATCTCGCGGCCAAGCTTCGATCAGTGAAATATCTTCACGTTGTACGAGAATACAGCGCTGCCGCGGATTCATTAGCCACTGAAGCGCTGGAATCGAAGGTCAGTCGTGTCATCTTGGCTGAAACTCGCAAGTCGGAATTGGCGTCGCTGAATCGCATCCAGGAAATGATCTACGAGCCGGATGAAAACTCGGTAGATGTTTCGTCACATGGAGCAGAGCGCCAAGTACATGTACTGTCAAGCAGCGAGTCTTCAAAGTGGAAAACTTTCGAAAATTTCGTGGTTGATTACAGCTCACCAGAGTACGATTATGGTAATATGGCAGTGATGACTAGGCGACAGACGAAAGCCAATAAACGCGTTAGGTTTGCAGATGAACACTCGGAGTGGGTCGCAAAGGCTTAAGAACAGCATGAAGAACGATGAGAGGTGTCCAACGAAGATTCAATCGGCGAGGATTTGCTAGACCATCCTCACAAGACTGTGCCAGCGGCATTTCCCGATGCGGAAGATGTTGACCCGATAGCAATACAGCGTGAGCGACGCAGACGGATAATGGTGGCACAAGACGAGGAGCAGAGGTGGTCTAGCATCAAGTAGGTGCTTCAGGTCAAGCAGAAGAGCTGAGTTATAAAGAAGCTCGAGATGCCTGGAAGTATGCTGACCGGTTCGTGTTGTCAGAAGACAGCGTGCTTCACTATCTTGGATTGAATCGTCGGTACGACCACGGTTGGCAAGAAGAGACCAAGCTGCGGCTTGTGGTACCGACAGCGATGATTCAAGAGGTCTTGCAGAACTGTCACGACTCGATGGAAGGTGGACATTAAGGCGTGGCTAGAACGTTCCATCGTGTTAAGTCCAATTGTTATTGGATCGGCTTGTACGCTGACGTGGAGAAGCATGTGATGTTATGTCCGGATTGCAGCTCGAGTAAAAGCAGTCTGCAGCTTCGCGGTTACGCTCCTGGCAACGTACTAGCCGAACGACCGTTCCCGATCGTCTCGATGGATTTTGTGATCCCACTACCGAAATCGCGCAGGGGCAACACTGCGTTGCTCCTATTTCAGTGCTCGTTCACGGGATTCGTTATTGCCAAGGCTATGTCGGATACAGCGGCGCTGGGTGTTGCTCAAGTGTTCGAAGAATGTGTGTACCGACGGCTCGGAGCCTCATCATTGATCAGACACGACTGATAGTCGAAGAGCTGCAAAACGTACGATTTCGCATTTGGAATGTCTGCAGGCGTGTTTGAGTTTTTGGCGATAGAAATTCCTGTCGTCCCAATGTGTCTGGTTTGACATTTGTTTTGCTCTCAATGTCAAAGTTAAATGCTTGGCAAAACGTTGTTTATGTGTCGGGGCAATATCAACTTCAATTTTGCAATGTGCAGCTGTTTGTCATGGCCTCGTGGAATAAACGATATCTTTTAGCGAATCTGTAATTGGTTTGACTTTTGATACCTAGCGCTAAGTCAATGTTACTACAGAATGTTTGTATTACGATGTACTATCTGTAATTTTTTTAAATCTTTAGATAGGTCGTTAAATAGGGCAAATATGTCACAACGGATTTCGTGCTTCTGGGTTTGAGTTAGGGGTACAATATATGTCACTGATAGGAAAGGGCTACAAAACATACGATTTTGCATTTGGAATGTCTGCAGGCGTGTTTGAGTTTTTGGCGATAGAAATTCCTGTCGTCCCAATGTGTCTGGTTTGACATTTGTTTTGCTCTCAATGTCAAAGTTAAATGCTTGGCAAAACGTTGTTTATGTGTCGGGGCAATATCAACTTCAATTTTGCAATGTGCAGCTGTTTGTCATGGCCTCGTGGAATAAACGATTTCTTTTAGCGAATCTGTAATTGGTTTGACTTTTGATACCTAGCTCTAAGTCAATATTCGGCTGAATGTTGGTATTACGGTGTACTATCTTTAAAATTTTGAGATCGTTAGATAGGTCGTTAAATAGGGCGAATATGTCACAACGGATTTCGTGCTCT
>NW_003303534.1:146061-148648 GCF_000142945.1 Phytophthora infestans T30-4 | reverse complement strand
AATATCCGGCAAGAATGTAGTTTCTGCGGCTACCTATCCATAAAAATTATGAGATCGATAGATAGGTCGTTACATAGGGCGAATATGTCACAACCAGATTTCGTGCTTCTGGGTTTGAGTTAGAGTGTACAATAGATGCCACTGATAGTGGAAAGAGCTGCAAAACGTACGATTTTCGCATTTGGAATGTCTGCAGGCGTGTTTGAGTTTTTGGCGATAGAAATTCCTGTCGTCCCAATGTGTCTGGTTTGACATTGGTTTTGCTCTTAATGTCAAAGTTAAATGCTTGGCAAAACGTCGTTTATGTGTCGGGGCAATATCAACTTCAATTTTGCAATGTGCAGCTGTTTGTCATGGCCTCGTGGAATAAACGATTTCTTTTAGCGAATCTGTAATTGGTTTGACTTTTGATACCTAGCGCTAAGTCAATATTCGGCAGAATGTTGGTATTACGGTGTACTATCTTTAAAATTTTAAGATCGTTAGATAGGTCGTTAAATAGGGCGAATATGTCACAACGGATTTCGTGCTCGCGTTTGAGTTAGGGGTACAATATATGTCACTGATAGGAAAGGGCTACAAAACATACGATTTTGCATTTGGAATGTCTGCAGGCGTGTTTGAGTTTTTGGCGATAGAAATTCCTGTCGTCCCAATGTGTCTGGTTTGACATTTGTTTTGCTCTCAATGTCAAAGTTAAATGCTTGGCAAAACGTCGTTTATGTGTCGGGGCAATATCATCTTCAATTTTGCAATGTGTAGCTGTTTGTCATGGCCTCGTGGAATAAACGATTTCTTTTAGCGAATCTGTAATTGGTTTGACTTTTGATACCTAGCTCTAAGTCAATATTCGGCAGAATGTTGGTATTACGGTGTACTATCTTTAAAATTTTGAGATCGTTAGATAGGTCGTTAAATAGGGCGAATATGTCACAACGGATTTCGTGCTTCTGGGTTTGAGTTAGGGTGTACAATAGATGCCACTGATAGTCGAAGAGCTGCAAAACGTACGATTTCGCATTTGGAATGTCTGCAGGCGTGTTTGAGTTTTTGGCGATAGAAATTCCTGTCGTCCCAATGTGTCTGGTTTGACATTTGTTTTGCTCTCAATGTCAAAGTTAAATGCTTGGCAAAACGTTGTTTATGTGTCGGGGCAATATCAACTTCAATTTTGCAATGTGCAGCTGTTTGTCATGGCCTCGTGGAATAAACGATATCTTTTAGCGAATCTGTAATTGGTTTGACTTTTGATACCTAGCGCTAAGTCAATGTTACTACAGAATGTTTGTATTACGATGTACTATCTGTAATTTTTTTAAATCTTTAGATAGGTCGTTAAATAGGGCAAATATGTCACAACGGATTTCGTGCTTCTGGGTTTGAGTTAGGGGTACAATATATGTCACTGATAGGAAAGGGCTACAAAACATACGATTTTGCATTTGGAATGTCTGCAGGCGTGTTTGAGTTTTTGGCGATAGAAATTCCTGTCGTCCCAATGTGTCTGGTTTGACATTGGTTTTGCTCTCAATGTCAAAGTTAAATGCTTGGCAAAACGTTGTTTATGTGTCGGGGCAATATCAACTTCAATTTTGCAATGTGCAGCTGTTTGTCATGGCCTCGTGGAATAAACGATTTCTTTTAGCGAATCTGTAATTGGTTTGACTTTTGATACCTAGCGCTAAGTCAATGTTACTACAGAATGTTTGTATTACGATGTACTATCTGTAATTTTTTTAAATCTTTAGATAGGTCGTTAAATAGGGCAAATATGTCACAACGGATTTCGTGCTTCTGGGTTTGAGTTAGGGGTACAATATATGTCACTGATAGTCGAACAGCTACAAAACGTACGATTTCGCATTTGGAATGTCTGCAGGCGTGTTTGATAGCATTAAATGGCCGTGTATTGGCTAATATTTTGACGTGTTTTATTGGTTGAAACAATACAATGCTTATTATATAATAATACAATTTTATATTCTGTAAAATAACACCCAGCAGTAAATATCCGTTAGAATACCTAATATTTTTACGCACGTTGGTAACTATATAAACTTCTTCACAGTTTGCAGCGTGGCGAGGCCCATGTGCAAAGCCAGTATCGACCTGCTTCTGCTGAACCCGCAGCGGTCTACAACGGATTCCCGGGCGCGCTGTGTCTGCTGCGGGAAGCTGCAGTACGGTTACGCATTCCGTACAATCATCGGGCGGGATATCGTGTGGCGCTGTATTGCCTGCGAGAACGGCCCAAAAGCGGTTGAGTTCTGGGAGGAAAAGCCCCCACCACCTGATTCGACCGAAGTGCGCCGCCAGGAAAGCCTGTCAAACGTCAAGAAGGCGATGGGTCCTGACTGGTACCCCAAGAAGAGAAAGAGACGCAGCTGCCCTCGCAAGCCGATCGCCCGAAACTCCAAGTACATCGAGCAAAAGAAGCAGCAGAAGAGCAAGTAGTTGGTAAATATACTCTTTTATGCCCCTATTTTCCCACCTATTAAATGTATTTAATATACCGGACTACAGTGCGAGGTTTGGGGCCGAACATACGGAATCCGCCTACGGCGCAGTCAGTAGTGTTGACACATCT
>NW_003303534.1:142851-145354 GCF_000142945.1 Phytophthora infestans T30-4 | reverse complement strand
TTCACTGATAGGAAAAGGGCTCCATAACCATCCGATTTGCCATTGGATTGTCTGCAGGCGGTGAGAGAGTTTTTGCCGATAGAAGTCCCTGTCTTCCTACAGGCGTCTGGTTTGCACATTCGTTACCATCTCAATATTAAAGATTATTGTTTGGCAAGGCGCTGTTTATATCTCGAGGCAATATCAAGCTTCAAATTTTGCAAATGTGCAGCTGTTTGTCATGGACTCGTGGAATAAACGATTTCTTTTAGCGAATCTGTAATTGGTTTGACTTGTGATCCCTAGCTCTCAGTCAATATTCGGCAGAATGTTGGTATCACGGTGTACTATCTTTAAAAATTTTTAAATTTTTAGATAGGTCGTCAAATCGGGCGAGTACGTCACAACGGATTTCGTGCTTCTGGGTTTGGGTTAGGGTGTACAATAGATGCCACTGATAGTCGAAGAGCTGCAAAACGTACGATTTCGCATTTGGAGCGTATTTGTTTTTTTGTCGATAGAAAATCCTGTCGTCCTAATGTGTTTGGTTTGGCATTTGTTTTGCTCTCAATATTAAATTAATTGTTTGGCAAGACGCTGTTTATGTGTCGGGGCAATATCAACTTCAATTTTGCAATGTGCAGCTGTTTGTCATGGCCTCGTGGAATAAACGATTTCTTTTAGCGAATCTGTAATTGGTTTGACTTTTGATACCTAGCTCTAAGTCAATACTCGGCAGAATGTTGGTATTACGGTGTACTATTTTTAAAATTTTAAGATCGTTAGATAGGTCGTTAAATAGGGCGAATATGTCACAACGGATTTCGTGCTTCTGGGTTTGAGTTAGGGGTAAAATATATGTCACTGATAGGAAAGGGCTACAAAACATACGATTTTGCATTTGGAATGTCTGCAGGCGTGTTTGAGTTTTTGGCGATAGAAATTCCTGTCGTCCTAATGTGTTTGGTTTGACATTTGTTTTGCTCTCAATATTAGATTTATTGTTTGGCAAGACGCTGTTTATGTGTCGGGGCAATATCAACTTCAATTTTGCAATGTGCAGCTGTTTGTCATGGCCTCGTGGAATAAACGATTTCTTTTAGCGAATCTGTAATTGGTTTGACTTTTGATACCTAGCTCTAAGTCAATACTCGGCAGAATGTTGGTATTACGGTGTACTATCTTTAAAAATTTTAAGATCGTTAGATAGGTCGTTAAATAGGGCGAATATGTCACAACGGATTTCGTGCTTCTGGGTTTGAGTTAGGGGTACAATATATGTCACTGATAGGAAAGGGCTACAAAACATACGATTTTTGCATTTGGAATGTCTGCAGGCGTGTTTGAGTTATTGGCGATAGAAATTCCTGTCGTCGCAATGTGTCTGGATTGACATTTGTTTTGCTCTCAATGCCAAAGTTAAATGCTTGGCAAAACGTTGTTTATGCGTCGGGGCAATATCAACTTAAATTTTGCAATGTGCAGCTGTTCGTCATGGCCTCGTGGAATAAACGATTTCTTTTAGCGAATCTGTAATTGGTTTGACTTTTGATACCTAGCGCTAAGTCAATGTTACTTCAGAATGTTTGTATTCCGATGTACTATCTGTAATTTTTTTAAATCTTTAGAAAGGTCGTTAAATAGGGGGAATATGTCACACCGGATTTCGTGCTTCTGGGTTTGAGTTAGGGGTACAATATATGTCACTGATAGGAAAGGGCTACAAAACATACGATTTTGCATTTGGAATGTCTGGAGGCGTGTTTGAGTTTTTGGCGATAGAAATTCCTGTCGTCCCAATGTGTCTGGTTTGACATTTGTTTTGCTCTCAATGTCAAAGTTAAATGCTTGGCAAAACGTTGTTTATGTGTCGGGGCAATATCAACTTCAATTTTGCAATGTGCAGCTGTTTGTCATGGCCTCGTGGAATAAACGATTTCTTTTAGCGAATCTGTAATTGGTTTGACTTTTTTTACCTAGCTCTAAGTCAATACTCGGCAGAATGTTGGTATAACGGTGTACTATCTTTAAAAATTTTAAATTTTTAGATAGGTCGT
This sequence comes from Phytophthora infestans T30-4, assembly GCF_000142945.1. Taxonomy (NCBI): domain Eukaryota; phylum Oomycota; class Peronosporomycetes; order Peronosporales; family Peronosporaceae; genus Phytophthora; species Phytophthora infestans. The sequence continues at coordinate 143,318 of NW_003303534.1, read as the reverse complement.
CAAATCGGGCGAGTACGTCACAACGGATTTCGTGCTTCTGGGTTTGGGTTAGGGTGTACAATAGATGCCACTGATAGTCGAAGAGCTGCAAAACGTACGATTTCGCATTTGGAGCGTATTTGTTTTTTTGTCGATAGAAAATCCTGTCGTCCTAATGTGTTTGGTTTGGCATTTGTTTTGCTCTCAATATTAAAATTATTGTTTGGCAAGACGCTGTTTATGTGTCGGGGCAATATCAACTTCAATTTTGCAATGTGCAGCTGTTTGTCATGGCCTCGTGGAATAAACTTTGTATACGAGCGCATCTGTACTTGGTTTGACTTTTGATACTTAGCTCTAAGTCAATATTCGGCAGAATGTCGATATTACGGTGTACTATCTCTAAAATTTTGAGATCCTTAGATAGGTCGTTAAATAGGGCGAATATGTCACAACAGATTTATTGCGACTCCATCGAGTTAGGGCCA
>NW_003303534.1:114384-116218 GCF_000142945.1 Phytophthora infestans T30-4 | reverse complement strand
TTCAGCCCTTTCCTATCAGTGACATATATTGTACCCCTAACTCAAACCCAGAAGCACGAAATCCGTTGTGACATATTTGCCCTATTTAACGACCTATCTAAAGATTTAAAAAAATTACAGATAGTACATCGTAATACAAACATTCTGTAGTAACATTGACTTAGCGCTAGGTATCAAAAGTCAAACCAATTACAGATTCGCTAAACGAAACCGTTTATTCCACGAGGCCATGACAAACAGCTGCACCTTGCAAAATTGAAGTTGGTATTGCCCCGACACATAAACAACGTTTTGCCAACCATTTAACTTTGACATTGAGAGCAAAACAAATGTCAAACCAGACACATTGGGACGACAGGAATTTCTATCGCCAAAAACTCAAACACGCCTGCAGACATTCCAAATGCGAAATCGTACGTTTTGCAGCTCTTCGACTATCAGTGGCATCTATTGTACACCCTACCCAAACCCAGAAGCACGAAATCCGTTGTGACGTACTCGCCCGATTTAACGACCTATCTAACAATTTAAAAAAATTACAGATAGTACATCGTAATACAAACATTCTGTAGTAACATTATCTGAGCGCTAGGTATCAAAAGTCAAACCAGTTACAGTTTCGCTAAACGAAACCGTTTACTCTACGAGGCCATGAGAAACAGCTGCACATTGCAAAATTGAAGTTGGTATTGCCCCGACACATAAACAACGTCTAGCCAAGCATTTAACTTAAGTATTGAGAGCAAAACCAATGTCAAGCCAGACACATTGGGACGACAGGATTTTCTATCGACAAAAAACAAACACGCACGCAGACATTCCAAATGCGAAATCGTACGTTTTGCAGCTCTTCGACTATCAGTGGCATTTATTGTACACCCTACCCAAACCCAGAAGCACGAAATCCGTTGTGACGTACTCGCCCGATTTAACGACCTATCTAACAATTTAAAAAAATTACAGATAGTACATCGTAATACAAACATTCTGTAGTAACATTGACTGAGCGCTAGGTATCAAAAGTCAAACCAGTTAAAGTTTCGCTAAATCAAACCGTTTACTCTACAAAACCATGAGAAACATCTGCACGTTGCAAAATTGACGTTGGGATTGCCCCGACACATAAACAACGTCTTGCCAAACAATTAACTTAAACAATGAGAGCAAAATAAATCTCAAACCAAACACATTGGTACGACAAGATTTTCTATCGACAAACAAAACACGCACGCAGATATAGTAGGTGGCTAGCCATCTGTTCTTACCACTGCTTGGATTGCTGGTTTCTTGAAGCGCAGCATCTGTCACGCGTGGGCAAGCTGCAGCGCGCGGGGCATCTCCACGAGCGTCTGCAGGCCCAGGCCTCCACTTGATGTTGGGGTGTACAGCACCTCGTTGGTGGCTGAGCGAGGCAGGCCCAGCAGATGGCGCAAGCCCTGGATACGACGCGGTCAAATGCATGCAGCTGTGGCTGTAGCGGTTGCAGGTGGCGCAGCGCGTACTCCGCCTCGGGGTAGACCTACACCTTGAGCGCGCGCACCACCTGCTATGGTGCCAGACCCGACATCTGCAGCGCCACCGCCTCCCGCTTGAGCTGCTTGAGCTTCGGCTCGAGCTGAAGACGATGGATCACATGGTCGAGCCCGTCACCCACGCCCAGGTAACGATAGCTGTCGTGAGGCTGAGCGTGGTGATGGCGTCGCCGTGACCTCAAGGCGCATGCTGCTGTCTCGAGTCGGGTTGCCACGAGCGTTGGTCGTCACCGCGAGGCTAACGCACTTGCCAGGGATAGCGCGTAATCCTGGCTACGCGAGAAGCTAGCGGCGGTGTCGTG
>NW_003303534.1:108574-114182 GCF_000142945.1 Phytophthora infestans T30-4 | reverse complement strand
GTACGTCACAACGAATTTCGTGCTTCTGGGTTGGGGTAGGGTGTACAATAAATGCCACTGATAGTCGAAGAGCTGCAAAACGTACGATTTCGCATTTGGAATGTCTGCGTGCGTGTTTGTTTTTTTGTCGATACAAAATCCTGTCGTCCTAATGTGTTTGGTTTGACATTTGTTTTGCTCTCAATATTTGGTTAACTGTTGGCAAGACGTTGTTTATGTGTCGGGGCAATACCAACTTCAATTTTGCAATGTGCAGCTGTTTCTCATGGTTTCGTAGAGTAAACGGTTTCTTTTAGCGAAACTGTAACTGGTTTGACTTCTGATTCCTAGCGCTAAGTCAAGGTTACTAAGCAGAATGGTTGTATTACGATGTACGTTTAGTAAAACTTTTAAAACGTTCGATAGTTCGTTAGATAGGGCGAGTACCTCACAACGGATTTCGTGCTTCTGGGTTTGGGTAGGGTGTACAATAAATGCCACTGATACGCAAAGAGCTAGAAACATACGATTTCGCATTTGGAATGTCTGCAGGCGTGTTTGAGTTTTTGTCGATACAAATGTCTGTCGTCCCAATGTGTTTGGCTTGACATTGGTTTTGCTCTCAATGTCTAAATTATATGTTTGGCAAGACGTTGTTTATGTGTCGGGGCAATACCAACTTTAATTTTGCAATTTGCAGCCGTTTGTCATGGCCTCGTGGAATAAACGATTTCTTTTAGCGAATCTGTAATTGGTTTGACTTTTGATACCTAGCTCAAGGTTACTACAGAATGTTTGTACTACGATGTACTTTAAGTAAAAAAAAATCGTTAGATAGGTCGCTAAATAGGGCGAATATGTCACAGCGGATTTCGTGCTTCTGGGTTTGGGTTAGGGCATACAATAGATGCCACTGATAGCCAAAGAGCTACATAACATACGATTTCGCATTTGGAATGTCTGCATGCGTGTTTGTTTTTTTGTCGATAGAAAATCCTGTCGCCCCAATGTGTTTGGCTTGACATTGGTTTTGCTCTCAATGTCTAAATTATATGTTTGGCAAGACGTTGTTTATGTGTCGGGGCAATATCAACTTTAATTTTGCAATTTGCAGCCATTTGTCATGGCCTCGTGGAATAAACGATTTCTTTTAGCGAATCTGTAATTGGTTTGACTTTTGATACCTAGCTCTAGGTCAAGGTTACTACAGAATGTTTGTACTACGATGTACTTTTAGTAAAAAGAAAATCGTTAGATAGGTCGTTAAATCGGGCGAGTATGTCACAACGGATTTCGTGCTTCTGGGTTTGGGTTAGGGCGTACAATAGACGCCACTGATAGTTAAAGCGCTACAAAACGTAGGGTTTCGCACTTGGTATGCCTCGCTGTGCCACCAATGAGGTGATTTACACATCGTCATCGTGCGGGTGCTTTGGCCCACAAGTCCCGGAGAGAACCAACCTGCTCGTAGGTGGAGACGTTGGTCCATGTGCTCAACCTCTGCGGCTCCAACATGAACGCAGCTCGCCAGCGTCACGACAACGCCCTGGAGCAGATTCGATCCAAGATCCGCGGCGCACTCGACTGCGCCTAGTTTCCGACATGGCCTGAATCAAACTGTACCCGATACACAGGTGCAGCTCTGCGACCGACATTGTACTTAAAATCGTGGCCGTCAAGACGGTGGTGGTCGCCGACTTGGGGTCACACTCGTCAATCCTCGCTGCAGCTCTGCCACGACCACAAGACCTACACGGAGAAGCTCAAGATCCACAAGCGCGAGACTAGGCAGCCGAATCTCCAGATATCTACCCATTGCATTCGGGCCAGCCACCGCAAACGGCAACGGAGCACCGCGAAGATTGACGCATTCGACGAGGTGGAGGACCAGCTCGCACGCGCGGCCAAGACCTCCAATCCGGGCCACGACGGTATTGACTACAGCATCTACAGCCGCTTCGCCGCGCAGCTCGTGCCGCTCCTCCACATAGTGTTCCAGGTCTGCTGGAGGCACCGTCGTGTGCCGCGTCTGTGGAAGGTGGGCATTGTACGCCTCATCCACAAGAAGGGCGTCCCCAAGCAGCCGACAAGCTGGAGACCGTTAGTTCTGCAGCCCACAAGGTAGAAGCTATACAGTGGGCTGCTGGCACATCGGCTCTCCCGCTGGCTGGAGGGCAACGACCGACTACCGATGGCTCAGAAGGGGTTTAGGGCCTTCCACGAAGATAATATCGTGACCACCACCTTGCTGGATCAGACCCGCCGGCAACACCGCAAGCTGTACCAAGTCTGGTAAGACCTCCGCAGCGCCTTTTGCTCGCTTCCCCAGCAGCTCATGTGGCGCGTGCTCCGCCACCTTGGCGTCGACACCGGCTTCATCGCCCGCTGCAAGGGCATCTACAAGGTCTCCGTCTTTGTGGTGGCAAACGAGGTGGACAGTGCGACGGACCCGGTGAGACAAGAAGTGGGCGTGTACCAAGTCTGCCCGCTCAGCCCGCTCCTGTTCATCGCAGCGCTGGTACCCCTCGTGCTCCACCTCGAGAAGCTCGACGGCATCGGTGTGCCACCGGCGCCGATGATCTCAAGGTGTCCAGCGACAGCGCTGCCGGCATCCGCAATTGCTACGACACCGCCGCTAGCTTCCTCGCGTAGCCAGGATTACGCGCTAACCCTGGCAAGTGCGTTAGCCTCGCGGTGACGACCAACGCTCGTGGCAACCCGACTCGAGACAGCAGCATGCGCCTTGAGGTCCACGGCGACGCCATCACCACGCTCAGCCTCCACGACAGCTATCGTTACCTGGGCGTGGGTGACGGGTTCGACCATGTGATCCATCGTCTTCAGCTCGAGCCGAAGCTCAAGCAGCTCAAGCGGGAGGCGGTGGCGCTGCAGATGTCGGGTCTGGCACCATAGCAGGTGGTGCGCGCGCTCAAGGTGTAGGTCTACCCCGAGGCGGAGTACGCGCTGCGCCACCTGCAACCGCTACAGCCACAGCTGCATGCATTTGACCGCGTCGTATCCAGGGCTTGCGCCATCTGCTGGGCCTGCCTCGCTCAGCCACCAACGAGGTGCTGTACACCCCAACATCAAGTGGAGGCCTGGGCCTGCAGACGCTCGTGGAGATGCACCGCGCGCTGCAGCTGCCCACGCGTGACAGATGCTGCGCTTCAAGAAACCAGCAATCCAAGCAGTGGTAAGAACAGATGGCTATCCACCTACTATATCTGCGTGCGTGTTTTTTTTGTCGATAGAAAATCTTGTCGTATGTGTTTGGTTTGAGATTTATTTTGCTCTCATTGTTTAAGTTAATTGTTTGGCAAGACGTTGTTTATGTGTCGGGGCAATACCAACGTCAATTTTGCAACGTGCAGATGTTTCTCATGGTTTTGTAGAGTAAACGGTTTGATTTAGCGAAACTTTAATTGGTTTGACTTTTGATACCTAGCGCTCAGTCAATGTTACTACAGAATGTTTGTATTACGATGTACTATCTGTAATTTTTTTAAATTGTTAGATAGGTCGTTAAATCGGGCGAGTACGTCACAACGGATTTCGTGCTTCTGGGTTTGGGTAGGGTGTACAATAAATGCCACTGATAGTCGAAGAGCTGCAAAACGTACGATTTCGCATTTGGAATGTCTGCGTGCGTGTTTGTTTTTTTGTCGATAGAAAATCCTGTCGTCCTAATGTGTTTGGTTTGACATTTGTTTTGCTCTCAATATTAAGGCAACTGTTTGGCAAGACGTTGTTTATGTGTCGGGGCAATACCAACTTCAATTTTGCAATGTGCAGCTGTTTGTCATGGCCTCGTAGAGTAAACGATTTCTTTTAGCGAAACTGTAACTGGTTTGACTTCTGATTCCTACGTCAAGGTTACTAAGCAGAATGGTTGTATTACGATGTACGTTTAGTAAAACTTTTAAAACGTTCGATAGTTCGTTAGATAGGGCGAGTACCTCACAACGGATTTCGTGCTTCTGGGTTTGGGTAGGGTGTACAATAAATGCCACTGATACGCAAAGAGCTAGAAACATACGATTTCGCATTTGGAATGTCTGCAGGCGTGTTTGAGTTTTTGTCGATACAAATGTCTGTCGTCCCAATGTGTTTGGCTTGACATTGGTTTTGCTCTCAATGTCTAAATTATATGTTTGGCAAGACGTTGTTTATGTGTCGGGGCAATACCAACTTTAATTTTGCAATTTGCAGCCGTTTGTCATGGCCTCGTGGAATAAACGATTTCTTTTAGCGAATCTGTAACTGGTTTGACTTTTGATACCTAGCGCTCAGATAATGTTACTACAGAATGTTTGTATTACGATGTACTATCTGTAATTTTTTTAAATTGTTAGATAGGTCGTTAAATCGGGCGAGTACATCACAACGGATTTCGTGCTTCTGGGTTTGGGTAGGGTGTACAATAAATGCCACTGATAGTCGAAGAGCTGCAAAACGTACGATTTCGCATTTGGAATGTCTGCGTGCGTGTTTGTTTTTTTGTCGATAGAAAATCTGTCGTCCTAATGTGTTTGGTTTGACATTTGTTTTGCTCTCAATATTAAGGCAACTGTTGGCAAGACGTTGTTTATGTGTCGGGGCAATAGCAACATCAACATGGCAACGTGCAGCTATTTGCCATAGCTAGTGAAATAAACGGATTTGTCTGATGAATCGCTAACCGGTTTGCTTTATGATACCTAGCGCTGCGTCAACCTTACTGCAGATTGTTTGTATTACGATGTACTATCCTTAAAATCGTTAAGATAGGTCGTTAAATCGGGCGAGTACGTCACAACGAATTTCGTGCTTCTGGGTTGGGGTAGGGTGTACAATAAATGCCACTGATAGTCGAAGAGCTGCAAAACGTACGATTTCGCATTTGGAATGTCTGCGTGCGTGTTTGTTTTTTTGTCGATAGAAAATCCTGTCGTCCCAATGTGTTGGGCTTGACATTGGTTTTGCTCTCAATACTTAAGTTAAATGCTTGGCTAGACGTTGTTTATGCGTCGGGGCAATACCAACTTCAATTTTGCAATGTGCAGCTGTTTCTCATGGTTTCGTAGAGTAAACGGTTTCTTTTAGCGAAACTGTAACTGGTTTGACTTCTGATTCCTAGCGCTAAGTCAAGGTTACTAAGCAGAATGGTTGTATTACGATGTACGTTTAGTAAAACTTTTAAAACGTTCGATAGTTCGTTAGATAGGGCGAGTACCTCACAACGGATTTCGTGCTTCTGGGTTTGGGTAGGGTGTACAATAAATGCCACTGATACGCAAAGAGCTAGAAACATACGATTTCGCATTTGGAATGTCTGCAGGCGTGTTTGAGTTTTTGTCGATACAAATGTCTGTCGTCCCAATGTGTTTGGCTTGACATTGGTTTTGCTCTCAATGTCTAAATTATATGTTTGGCAAGACGTTGTTTATGTGTCGGGGCAATACCAACTTTAATTTTGCAATTTGCAGCCGTTTGTCATGGCCTCGTGGAATAAATGATTTCTTTTAGCGAATCTGTAATTGGTTTGACTTTTGATACCTAGCTGAAGGTTACTACAGAATGTTTGTACTACGATGTACTTTTAGTAAAAAAAATCGTTAGATAGGTCGCTAAATAGGGCGAATATGTCACA
>NW_003303534.1:105524-108474 GCF_000142945.1 Phytophthora infestans T30-4 | reverse complement strand
GTATCCAGGCTGCGCATCTGCTGGGCCTGCCTCGCTCAGCACAACGAGTGCTGTACACCCAACATCAAGTGGAGGCCTGGGCCTGCAGACGCTCGTGAGATGCACCGCGCGCTGCAGCTTGCCCACGCGTGACAGATGCTGCGCTTCAAGAAACCAGCAATCCAAGCAGTGGTAAGAACAGATGGCTATCCACCTACTATATCTGCGTGCGTGTTTTTTTTGTCGATAGAAAATCTTGTCGTACCAATGTGTTTGGTTTGAGATTTATTTTGCTCTCATTGTTTAAGTTAATTGTTTGGCAAGACGTTGTTTATGTGTCGGGGCAATACCAACGTCAATTTTGCAACGTGCAGATGTTTCTCATGGTTTTGTAGAGTAAACGGTTTGATTCTTTAATATAGCGATTGGTTTGACTTTTGATACCTAGCGCTCAGTCAATGTTACTACAGAATGTTTGTATTACGATGTACTATCTGTAATTTTTTTAAATTGTTAGATAGGTCGTTAAATCGGGCGAGTACGTCACAACGGATTTCGTGCTTCTGGGTTTGGGTAGGGTGTACAATAAATGCCACTGATAGTCGAAGAGCTGCAAAACGTACGATTTCGCATTTGGAATGTCTGCGTGCGTGTTTGTTTTTTTGTCGATAGAAAATCCTGTCGTCCCAATGTGTTTGGCTTGACATTGGTTTTGCTCTCAATGTCTAAATTATATGTTTGGCAAGACGTTGTTTATGTGTCGGGGCAATATCAACTTTAATTTTGCAATTTGCAGCCATTTGTCATGGCCTCGTGGAATAAACGATTTCTTTTAGCGAATCTGTAATTGGTTTGACTTTTGATACCTAGCTCTAGGTCAAGGTTACTACAGAATGTTTGTACTACGATGTACTTTTAGTAAAAAGAAAATCGTTAGATAGGTCGTTAAATCGGGCGAGTATGTCACAACGGATTTCGTGCTTCTGGGTTTGGGTTAGGGCGTACAATAGACGCCACTGATAGTTAAAGCGCTACAAAACGTAGGGTTTCGCACTTGGTATGCCTCGCTGTGCCACCAATGAGGTGATTTACACATCGTCATCGTGCGGGTGCTTTGGCCCACAAGTCCCGGAGAGAACCAACCTGCTCGTAGGTGGAGACGCTGGTCCATGTGCTCAACCTCTGCGGCTCCAACATGAACGCAGCTCGCCAGCGTCACGACAACGCCCTGGAGCAGATTCGATCCAAGATCCGCGGCGCACTCGACTGCGCCTAGTTTCCGACATGGCCTGAATCAAACTGTACCCGATACACAGGTGCAGCTCTGCGACCGACATTGTACTTAAAATCGTGGCCGTCAAGACGGTGGTGGTCGCCGACTTGGGGTCACACTCGTCAATCCTCGCTGCAGCTCTGCCACGACCACAAGACCTACACGGAGAAGCTCAAGATCCACAAGCGCGAGACTAGGCAGCCGAATCTCCAGATATCTACCCATTGCATTCGGGCCAGCCACCGCAAACGGCAACGGAGCACCGCGAAGATTGACGCATTCGACGAGGTGGAGGACCAGCTCGCACGCGCGGCCAAGACCTCCAATCCGGGCCACGACGGTATTGACTACAGCATCTACAGCCGCTTCGCCGCGCAGCTCGTGCCGCTCCTCCACATAGTGTTCCAGGTCTGCTGGAGGCACCGTCGTGTGCCGCGTCTGTGGAAGGTGGGCATTGTACGCCTCATCCACAAGAAGGGCGTCCCCAAGCAGCCGACAAACTGGAGACCGTTTGTTTTGCAGCCCACAAATTAGAAGCTCTACAGTGGGCTGCTGGCACATCGGCTCTCCCGCTGGCTGGAGGGCATCGACCGACTACCGATGGCTCAGAAGGGGTTCAGGGCCTTCCACGAACATAATTTCGCGACCACCACCTTGCTGGATCAGACCCGCCGGCAACACCGCAAGCTGTACCAAGTCTGGTAAGACCACCGCAGCGCCTTTGGCTCGCTTCCCCAGCAGCTCATGTGGCGCGTGCTCCGCCACCTTGGCGTCGACACCGGCTTCATCGCCCGCTGCAAGGACATCTACAGGGACTCGGTCTTTGTGGTGGCAAACGAGGTGGACGGTGCGACGGACCCAGTGAGACAAGAAGTCTACGTGTACCAAGTCTGCCCGCTCAGCCCGCTCCTGTTCATCGCAGCGCTGGTACCCCTCGTGCTCCACCTCGAGAAGCTCGACGGCATCGGTGTGCCACCGGCGCCGATGATCTCAAGGTGTCCAGCGACAGCGCTGCCGGCATCCGCAATTGCCACGACACCGCCGCTAGCTTCCTCGCGTAGCTAGGATTACGCGCTAACCCTGGCAAGTGCGTTAGCCTCGCGGTGACGACCAACGCTCGTGGCAACCCGACTCGAGACAGCAGCATGCGCCTTGAGGTCCACGGCGACGCCATCACCACGCTCAGCCTCCACGACAGCTATCGTTACCTGGGCGTGGGTGACGGGTTCGACCATGTGAGCCATCGTCTTCAGCTCGAGCCAAAGCTCAAGCAGCTCAAGCGGGAGGCGGTGGCGCTGCAGACGTCGGGTCTGGCACCATAGCAGGTGGTGCGCGCGCTCAAGGTGTAGGTCTACCCCGAGGCGGAGTACGCGCTGCGCCACCTGCAACCGCTACAGCCACAGCTGCATGCATTTGACCGCGTCGTATCCAGGGCTTGCGCCATCTGCTGGGCCTGCCTCGCTCAGCCACCAACGAGGTGCTGTACACCCCAACATCAAGTGGAGGCCTGGGCCTGCAGACGCTCGTGGAGATGCACCCGCGCGCTGCAGCTTGCCCACGCGTGACAGATGCTGCGCTTCAAGAAACCAGCAATCCAAGCAGTGGTAAGAACAGATGGCTATCCACCTACTATATCTGCGTGCGTGTTTTTTTTGTCGATAGAAAATCTTGTCGTATGTGTTTGGTTGAGATTTATTT
>NW_003303534.1:102558-104927 GCF_000142945.1 Phytophthora infestans T30-4 | reverse complement strand
GAAATGGGGTGGGTGTTAGGAAGTTGTTGTTCCGTAACATCTTTTCAAACACTTCTCGTCTGGTCATCTAACATCGCGGCGAGGACTTCCAAAACGGGATTTCACGCTTTTAGGGATTTAGATTAGGCCTTCCAATAACACGCCACCCATCAGCAAAGAGGCGGGGAAACGATCCGGTTTCCCATCCCCATTTTCCTATCGGCGGGGTGTGAGTTTTTTTGTCGATACAAATTTCCTGTCGTCCCAAATGTGTTTGGCCTTGACATTGGTTTCGCTCCTCAATGTCTAAACTACTCTGCTTGGCCAGGACGTTGTTTATGTGTCGGGCCACTACCCACATCAATCATGGCAACCGTGCAGATATTCTCCATAGTTAGTGAGAGTAACCGGATTTGTCTGAGTGAATCGCTAACCGGTTTGCTTTATGATACCTAGCGCTGAGTCAACGTTACTGCAGATTGTTTGTATTACGATGTACTATCCTTAAAATTTTAAAATCGTTAGATAGGTCGTTAAATCGGGCGAGTACGTCACAACGAATTTCGTGCTTCTGGGTTTGGGTAGGGTGTACAATAAATGCCACTGATAGTCGAAGAGCTGCAAAACGTACGATTTCGCATTTGGAATGTCTGCGTGCGTGTTTGTTTTTTTGTCGATAGAAAATCCTGTCGTCCTAATGTGTTTGGTTTGACATTTGTTTTGCTCTCAATATTAAGGCAACTGTTGGCAAGACGTTGTTTATGTGTCGGGGCAATAGCAACATCAACATGGCAACGTGCAGCTATTTGCCATAGCTAGTGAAATAAACGGATTTGTCTGATGAATCGCTAACCGGTTTGCTTTATGATACCTAGCGCTGCGTCAACCTTACTGCAGATTGTTTGTATTACGATGTACTATCCTTAAAATCGTTAAGATAGGTCGTTAAATCGGGCGAGTACGTCACAACGAATTTCGTGCTTCTGGGTTGGGGTAGGGTGTACAATAAATGCCACTGATAGTCGAAGAGCTGCAAAACGTACGATTTCGCATTTGGAATGTCTGCGTGCGTGTTTGTTTTTTTGTCGATACAAAATCCTGTCGTCCTAATGTGTTTGGTTTGACATTTGTTTTGCTCTCAATACTTAAGTTAAATGCTTGGCTAGACGTTGTTTATGTGTCGGGGCAATACCAACTTCAATTTTGCAATGTGCAGCTGTTTCTCATGGTTTCGTAGAGTAAACGGTTTCTTTTAGCGAAACTGTAACTGGTTTGACTTCTGATTCCTAGCGCTAAGTCAAGGTTACTAAGCAGAATGGTTGTATTACGATGTACGTTTAGTAAAACTTTTAAAACGTTCGATAGTTCGTTAGATAGGGCGAGTACCTCACAACGGATTTCGTGCTTCTGGGTTTGGGTAGGGTGTACAATAAATGCCACTGATACGCAAAGAGCTAGAAACATACGATTTCGCATTTGGAATGTCTGCAGGCGTGTTTGAGTTTTTGTCGATACAAATGTCTGTCGTCCCAATGTGTTTGGCTTGACATTGGTTTTGCTCTCAATGTCTAAATTATATGTTTGGCAAGACGTTGTTTATGTGTCGGGGCAATACCAACTTTAATTTTGCAATTTGCAGCCGTTTGTCATGGCCTCGTGGAATAAACGATTTCTTTTAGCGAATCTGTAATTGGTTTGACTTTTGATACCTAGCTCAAGGTTACTACAGAATGTTTGTACTACGATGTACTTTAAGTAAAAAAAAATCGTTAGATAGGTCGCTAAATAGGGCGAATATGTCACAGCGGATTTCGTGCTTCTGGGTTTGGGTTAGGGCATACAATAGATGCCACTGATAGCCAAAGAGCTACAAAAAATACGATTTCGCATTTGGAATGTCTGCGTGCGTGTTTGTTTTTTTGTCGATAGAAAATCTGTCGTCCTAATGTGTTTGGTTTGACATTTGTTTTGCTCTCAATATTAAGGCAACTGTTGGCAAGACGTTGTTTATGTGTCGGGGCAATAGCAACATCAACATGGCAACGTGCAGCTATTTGCCATAGCTAGTGAAAAAAACGGATTTGTCTGATGAATCGCTAACCGGTTTGCTTTATGATACCTAGCGCTGCGTCAACCTTACTGCAGATTGTTTGTATTACGATGTACTATCCTTAAAATCGTTAGATAGGTCGTTAAATCGTGCGAGTACGTCATAACGGATTTCGTGCTTCTGGGTTTGGGTTAGGGCGTACAATAGACGCCACTGATAGTTAAAGCGCTACAAAACGTAGGGTTTCGCACTTGGTATGCCTCGCTGTGCCACCAATGAGATGATTTACACATCGTCATCGTGCGGGTGCTTTGGCCCACAAGTCCCGGAGAGAACCAAC
>NW_003303534.1:92927-97267 GCF_000142945.1 Phytophthora infestans T30-4 | reverse complement strand
CACCGTGCCACTGCTCGCACTGGCGGCGATTCATCGGGTGCAACTTCGGGCACATGTCCAGAACATGCAGCGCCCATTGCACGCCAAGCGGCGTCGCGCGACGACACCTTGGCTGGCCACGCGCAACTCCGCCCTTCCAGCTCGACCTCGCGCCGTTTGGCGGATCAACATCAAGCCGGGCGGGGTCGGGCAGACTACACTTGATTTTAGTATGCCGAATCGCTGCCCTCTCAATCGACTGCTGTACAAGACCCCCCCCCCCCTTCGTCATTGGGAGCGCCACCGACGGGCCGACAGAAGCAATACGGCAGCACGTGGGTGTCTTCGAGGGGTGCCCGCTGAGCCCCAGCTTATCAATGTCGCGATCAGTCCACTGCTCTTTGCGCTTCGCAGACTGCCGGAGATCGAGGTGCAGCTGTCCAGCGACGACCGCGTTGGTTTTTGGCGTACGCGGACGACCTGAAGACATTCAGCAGCACCAAGGCGGGCGTCACCAAGCAGAGTGAGCTCATCGCCGTGTTTCTGGCTTGGACAGGCATGCAAGCAAACGCAGCCAAATGCAGCATCTGTACGTACGGCACAACAGCAAGGGCGCGGTCGAGGCGGACCACCTGGACCTTGCGCTCGACGGCACACCGATCCCAAGCATGACCCACATGCAATCGTACACCTACCTGGGGATCGGAGACAGCTTCGACAACGTGCGCCGCCGCATCAAGCTCGCGCCCAAGATGAAGACGCTCAAGCAGGACGCGACGGCGCTGCTCGAGTCCGACCTTGCGCCTTGGAAGGTGGTGAAGGACGTGAAGGTCTACCTCTATCCACGCGTCGAGTACGCGCTCCGGCACCTGCGGCCCGATGACCAGCTCCTGGAGACGACCTCCACCCCCGCGCCGACCTTTGCCACCTGCTTCGCCTACCCAAAAATGCCAATAATGATTTTATTCTCCGGTCTCGCGCGGCGGTTTGGGACTCCTGCCGCGTGCGGAGCTGCACGCGGCGCTACAGATTTCGCACGGGTGGCAGATGCTTAACTCGACGGATCCAGCCACCTGACACATCGCGCGTGGGCAGCTTCATCAGATAGCGTACGCAAGACATCGACTCGACAAGGCGCATTGGAAGCAGCGTGGCGACGAGCTCTGCTAGCTCTTCCTCAACCTGGAGTTCGAGACGTCGGCTCACGCACCTGAACGCCATAACGGCGCCATCGGTTCGCTGTGGGTCGACGTCGGCAAGAACGTACAGGCCTTCGGGCTCAAGCTTGAGATCGCCCCGGCCGACACTGAGTCCGGCACACCTGCCCTGTCGCTGAGAGCAAAACAAATGTCAAACCAAACACATTGGAACGACAGTTTTTCCTATCGACAAAAAAAACAAACACGCATGCAGACATTCCAGATGCGAAATCGCATGTTTTGTAGCTCTTTGATTATCAGTGGCATCTAGTTATAGACCTGGATGTCGGAGCGTAGTGCAGTCCGGGTAGCCTCGGTACCGCTCGGCTCACGCGTAGCTCTCTGCGTGTTCCCGACGGTGCACGGAGAGTGTGCTTAATTTCTCGGAGCACACTGTTGTGGCGGCCCTGCATGGCGTCCATCGTGCCCGGATAGTGGTTGAGCACGTGCTCCAGCGACTTAGTTCGCTCTCCCACATGCCGCTGGGGCGGGTGATGAAACCGCTGCCAACTCCACCGTGTGCTCATGCCGTCCTGCCTTGGCCTTCAAAGTCACACCACGCCCGCCAGTGAATGTTCTTGAGACGCTGCTTCACGTGCCGCAGCACGTCGCGGTGCGTCAACCACTTCTCGTGGTGTGGCACGCGAAGCTGCAGAATATTTAAGTTTATTGTTTGGCGAGACGCTGTTTCTGTGTGGGGGCAATATCAACATCAACATGGCCATGTGCAGTTGTTTCTCATAGGCCAGAGGAGTAAACGGTTTCTCCTAATGAATCTGAAACTGGTTTGGTTTTTGATACCTAACGCGAAGTCAACATTAGGCAGAATGTTTGTATTACGACGTACTATCCGTAAAATTTTGAAATCGTTAAATTGTGCGGTAAATAGGACGAATATGTCACAACGGATTTCGTGTTTCTGGGTTAACGTTAGGGCGATACCACTGATAGTCAAAGAGCTACAAAACAGATGGTTGTCCACCTGCTATATCTGCATGCGAGTTTGATTTTTTTTTGTCGATAGAAAATCCTGTCGTCCTAATGTCTTTGGTTTGACATTTTTTTTGTTTTTGGCTCTCTAAAAAATTAAGTTTAACGTTTTGGATCAGAAGGTCGTTTTTCTGTGGGGGGGGTAAAAGACAACATCTCATAGGTCCATGTGCAGCTGTTTTCTCCATAGCTACTGGAATTAATGTTTCTCTAATATATATGTAACTGGTTTGACTTTGATACCCCTAGCTCTAGGTCAACATTAGGCAAAGGTTTGTAATACGAGGTACTATCCGTAAAATGTTGAAATCGTTAAATTGTGCGGTAAATAGGACGAATATGTCATAACGGATTTCATGTTTCTGGGTTAAAGCTAGGGCGATGCCACTGATAGTCAAAGAGCTACAAAACAGATGGTTATCCACCTGCTATATCTGCATGCGAGTTTGATTTTTTTTTGTCGATAGAAAATCCTGTCGTCCTAATGTCTTTGGTTTGACATTTGTTTTGCTCTCAATACTTAAGTTAATTGTTTGGCTAGACGTTGTTTCTGTGGGGGGGAAAAGCAACATCAATATGGCCATGTGCAGCTGTTTCTCATAGGCTACTGGAATAAATGGTTTCTTCTAATATATATGTAACTGGTTTGACTTTGATACCCCTAGCTCTAGGTCAACATTAGGCAAAGGTTTGTATTACGATGTACTATCCGTAAAATGTTGAAATCGTTAAATTGTGCGGTAAATAGGACGAATATGTCACAACGGATTTCGTGTTTCTGGGTTAAAGCTAGGGCGATGCCACTGATAGTCAAAGAGCTACAAAACAGATGGTTATCCACCTGCTATATCTGCATGCGAGTTTGATTTTTTTTTGTCGATAGAAAATCCTGTCGTCCTAATGTCTTTGGTTTGACATTTGTTTTGCTCTCAATACTTAAGTTAATTGTTTGGCTAGACGTTGTTTCTGTGGGGGGGGAAAGCAACATCAATATGGCCATGTGCAGCTGTTTCTCATAGGCTACTGGAATAAACGGTTTCTTCTAATATATATGTAACTGGTTTGACTTTGATACCCCTAGCTCTAAGTCAACATTAGGCAAAGGTTTGTATTACGATGTACTATCCGTAAAATGTTGAAATCGTTAAATTGTGCGGTAAATAGGACGAACATGTCACAACGGATTTCGTGTTTCTGGGTTAAAGCTAGGGCGATGCCACTGATAGTCAAAGAGCTACAAGACATATGGTTATCCACCTGCTATATATGCATGCGAGTTGATTTTTTTGTCGATAGAAAATCCTGTCGTACCAATGTGTTTGGTTTGGCATTTTTTTTCTCTCAATACTTAAGTTAATTGTTTGGCTAGACGTTGTTTCTGTGTGGGGGCAATAACAACATCAATATGGCCATGTGCAGCTGTTTCTCATCGGCTAGTGGAGTAAACGGTTTCTTCTAATATGTATGTAACTGGTTTGACTTTGATACCCCTAGCTCTAAGTCAACATTAGGCAGAATGTTTGTATTACGATGTACTATCCGTAAAATGTTGAAATCGTTAAATTGTGCGGTAAATAGGACGAATATGTCACAACGGATTTCGTGTTTCTGGGTTAAAGCTAGGGCGATGCCACTGATAGTCAAAGAGCTACAAAACAGATGGTTATCCGCCTGCTATATCTGCATGCGAGTTTGATTTTTTTGTCGATAGAAAATCCTGTCGTACCAATGTGTTTGGTTTGGCATTTTTTTGCCCTCAATACTTAAGTTAATTGTTTGGCTAGACGTTGTTTCTGTGTGGGGGCAATAGCAACATCAATATGGCCATGTGCAGCTGTTTCTCATAGGCTACTGGAATAAACGGTTTCTTCTAATATATATGTAACTGGTTTGACTTTGATACCCCTAGCTCTAAGTCAACATTAGGCAAAGGTTTGTATTACGATGTACTATCCATAAAATGTTGAAATCGTTAAATTGTGCGGTAAATAGGACGAATATGTCACAACGGATTTCGTGTTTCTGGGTTAAAACTAGGGCGATGCCACTGATAGTCAAAGAGCAACAAAACAGATGATTATCCGCCTGCTATATCTGCATGCGAGTTTGATTTTTTTTGTCGAAGAAAATCCTGCCGTCCTAATGTCTTTGGTTGGCATTTTTTTGCTCTCC
>NW_003303534.1:90326-92827 GCF_000142945.1 Phytophthora infestans T30-4 | reverse complement strand
AGATATTCCTTGTTTTAGGGTGGGGTGAGGGGTACAATAAATTCCATCATCGCCGACGGAGTTGCAAGACGTCGCTTTCCCTTTTGGAACTGTCTCCTCCGTGGTTTTTTTTTTTTAATATCAAAAAACCCGTCGTCCCAATGTGTTTGGCTTTGACATTGATTTTGCTCCCACTCCTTAAATTTAAATGCTGGGCTAGGACGTTGTTTAAGTGGTGGCGGCAATCCAAACTCAATTTTTGCAAAGCGGCAGCTGTTTCTCATGGCTTCGTAGAGTAAACGTTTTCTTTTAGCGAAACTGTACCTGGTTTGACTTTTGATCCCTAGCGCTCAGTCAATGTTACTACAGAATGTTTGTATTACGATGTACTATCTGTAATTTTTTTTAAATTGTAAGATAGGTCGTTTAATCGGGCGAGTACATCACAACGGGATTTCGTGATTCTGGGTTTGGGTAGGGTGTACAATAAATGCCACTGATAGTCGAAGAGCTGCAAAACGTACGATTTCGCATTTGGAATGTCTGCGTGCGTGTTTGTTTTTTTGTCGATAGAAAATCCTGTCGTCCCAATGTGTCTGGCTTGACATTGGTTTTGCTCTCAATACTTAAGTTAAATGCTTGGCTAGACGTTGTTTATGTGTCGGGGCAATACCAACTTCAATTTTGCAATGTGCAGCTGTTTCTCATGGCCTCGTAGAGTAAACGGTTTCGTTTAGCGAAACTGTAACTGGTTTGACTTTTGATACCTAGCGCTCAGATAATGTTACTACAGAATGTTTGTATTACGATGTACTATCTGTAATTTTTTTAAATTGTTAGATAGGTCGTTAAATCGGGCGAGTACGTCACAACGGATTTCGTGCTTCTGGGTTTGGGTAGGGTGTACAATAGATGCCACTGATAGTCGAAGAGCTGCAAAACGTACGATTTCGCATTTGGAATGTCTGCAGGCGTGTTTGAGTTTTTGGCGATAGAAATTCCTGTCGTCCCAATGTGTCTGGTTTGACATTTGTTTTGCTCTCAATGTCAAAGTTAAATGGTTGGCAAAACGTTGTTTATGTGTCGGGGCAATACCAACTTCAATTTTGCAAGGTGCAGCTGTTTGTCATGGCCTCGTGGAATAAACGGTTTCGTTTAGCGAATCTGTAATTGGTTTGACTTTTGATACCTAGCGCTAAGTCAATGTTACTACAGAATGTTTGTATTACGATGTACTATCTGTAATTTTTTTAAATCTTTAGATAGGTCGTTAAATAGGGCGAATATGTCACAACGGATTTCGTGCTTCTGGGTTTGAGTTAGGGGTACAATATATGTCACTGATAGGAAAGGGCTACAAAACATACGATTTTGCATTTGGAATGTCTGCAGGCGTGTTTGAGTTTTTGGCGATAGAAATTCCTGTCGTCCCAATGTGTCTGGTTTGACATTGGTTTTGCTCTTAATGTCAAAGTTAAATGCTTGGATAGACGTTGTTTATGTGTCGGGGCAATATCAACTTCAATTTTGCAATGTGCAGCTGTTTGTCATGGCCTCGTGGAATAAACGATTTCTTTTAGCGAATCTGTAATTGGTTTGACTTTTGATACCTAGCGCTAAGTCAATGTTACTACAGAATGTTTGTATTACGATGTACTATCTTTAAAATTTTGAGATCGTTAGATAGGTCGTTAAATAGGGCGAATATGTCACAACGGATTTCGTGCTTCTGGGTTTGAGTTAGGGTGTACAATAGATGCCACTGATAGTCGAAGAGCTGCAAAACGTACGATTTTGCATTTGGAATGTCTGCAGGCGTGTTTGAGTTTTTGGCGATAGAAATTCCTGTCGTCCCAATGTGTCTGGTTTGACATTTGTTTTGCTCTCAATGTCAAAGTTAAATGCTTGGCAAAACGTTGTTTATGCGTCGGGGCAATATCAACTTCAATTTTGCAATGTGCAGCTGTTTGTCATGGCCTCGTGGAATAAACGATTTCTTTTAGCGAATCTGTAATTGGTTTGACTTTTGATACCTAGCGCTAAGTCAATGTTACTACAGAATGTTTGTATTACGATGTACTATCTGTAATTTTTTTAAATCTTTAGATAGGTCGTTAAATAGGGCAAATATGTCACAACGGATTTCGTGCTTCTGGGTTTGAGTTAGGGGTACAATATATGTCACTGATAGGAAAGGGCTACAAAACATACGATTTTGCATTTGGAATGTCTGCAGGCGTGTTTGAGTTTTTGGCGATAGAAATTCCTGTCGTCCCAATGTGTCTGGTTTGACATTTGTTTTGCTCTCAATGTCAAAGTTAAATGGTTGGCAAAACGTTGTTTATGTGTCGGGGCAATATCAACTTCAATTTTGCAATGTGCAGCTGTTTGTCATGGCCTCGTGGAATAAACGATTTCTTTTAGCGAATCTGTAATTGGTTTGACTTTTGATACCTAGCTCTAAGTCAATATTCGGCAGAATGTTGGCCCCCAAAGGTGTATTATCTTTAAAATTTTTGGAG
>NW_003303534.1:81884-90226 GCF_000142945.1 Phytophthora infestans T30-4 | reverse complement strand
CGTAAAATTTTGAAATCGTTAAATTGTGCGGTAAATAGGACGAATATGTCACAACGGATTTCGTGTTTCTGGGTTAACGTTAAGGCGATGCCACTGATAGTCAAAGAGCTACAAAACAGATGCTTATCCACCTGCTATATCTGCATGCGAGTTTGATTTTTTTTGTCGATAGAAAAATCTGTCGTACTAATGTCTTTGGTTTGGCATTTGCTTTGCTCTCCATACTTGAGTTAATTGTTTGGCTAGACGTTGTTTCTGTGTGGGAAAAAAAGCAACATCAATATGGCCATGTGCAGCTGTTTCTCATAGGCTACTGGAATAAACGGTTTCTTCTAATATATCTGTAACTGGTTTGACTTTGATACCCCTAGCTCTAAGTCAATATTAGGCAAAGGTTTGTATTACGATGTACTATCCATAAAATTTTGAAATCGTTAAATTGTGCGATAAATAGGACGAATATGTCATAACGGATTTCGTGTTTCTGGGTTAAAGCTAGGGCGATGCCACTGATAGTCAAAGAGCAACAAAACAGATGATTATCCACCTGCTATATCTGCATGCGAGTTTGATTTTTTTGTCGATAGAAAATCCTTTCGTCCTAATGTCTTTGGTTTGACATTTTTTTGCTCTTAATACTTAAGTTAATTGTTTGGCTAGACGTTGTTTCTGTGGGGGGGAAAAGCAACATCAATATGGCCATGTGCAGCTGTTTCTCATCGGCTACTGGAATAAACGGTGTCTTCTAATATGTATGTAACTGGTTTGACTTTGATACCCCTAGCTCTAAGTCAACATTAGGCAGAATGTTTGTATTACGATGTACTATCCGTAAAATTTTGAAATCGTTAAATTGTGCGGTAAATAGGACATATATGTCACAACGGATTTCGTGTTTCTGGGTTAAAGCTAGGGCGATGCCACTGATAGTCAAAGAGCAACAAAACAGATGATTATCCGCCTGCTATATCTGCATGCGAGTTTGATTTTTTTTGTCGAAGAAAATCCTGCCGTCCTAATGTCTTTGTTTGGCATTTTTTTGCTCTCCATACTTAAGTTAATTGTTTGGCTAGACGGTGTTTCTGTGTGGGGGACAATAGCAACATCAATATGGCCATGTGCAGCTGTTTCTCATAGGCTACTGAAATAAACGGTTTCTTCTAATATATATGTAACTGGTTTGACTTTGATACCCCTAGCTCTAAGTCAATATTAGGCAAAGGTTTGTATTACGATGTACTATCCGTAAAATGTTGAAATCGTTAAATTGTGCGGTAAATAGGACGAATATGTCACAACGGATTTCGTGTTTCTGGGTTAAAGCTAGGGCGATGCCACTGATAGTCAAAGAGCAACAAAACAGATGATTATCCACCTGCTATATCTGCATGCGAGTTTGATTTTTTTGTCGATAGAAAATCCTGTCGTCCTAATGTCTTTGGTTTGACATTTGTTTTGCCCTCAATACTTAAGTTAATTGTTTGGCTAGACGTTGTTTCTGTGTGGGGGCAATAGCAACATCAATATGGCCATGTGCATCTGTTTCTCATCTCGCTAGTGGAGTAGACCGGGTCTTCCCACAAATATGTAAATTGGTGTGGAGTGTATAACCCCCAGCTCCCAATCAACATAAGCAAAATGTTTGTATTACCATGTACTATTCGTACAAAATTTGAAATCGTTAAATTGTGCGGTAAATAGGACATATATGTCTCTACGGAATTTCGTGTTTTCTTGGTTAAAGCTAGGGCGATGCCACTGATAGTCAAAGAGCAACAAAACAGATGATTATCCACCTGCTATATCTGCATGCGAGTTTGATTTTTTTTGTCGATAGAAAATCCTTTCGTACTAATGTCTTTGGTTTGATATTTTTTTTGCTCTCAATACTTAAGTTAATTGTTTGGCTAGACGTTGTTTCTGTGTGGGGGAAATACCAACATCAATATGGCCATGTGCAGCTGTTTCTCATAGGCTACTGGAATAAACGGTTTCTTCTAATATATCTGTAACTGGTTTGACTTTGAAACCCCTAGCTCTAAGTCAACATTAGGCAGAATGTTTGTATTACGATGTACTATCCGTAAAATGTTGAAATCGTTAAATTGTGCGGTAAATAGGACGAATATGTCACAACGGATTTCGTGTTTCTGGGTTAAAGCTAGGGCGATGCCACTGATAGTCAAAGAGCTACAAAACAGATGGTTATCCACCTGCTATATCTGCATGCGAGTTGATTTTTTTGTCGATAGAAAATCCTGTCGTACCAATGTGTTTGGTTTGGCATTTTTTTTCTCTCCATACTTAAGTTAATTGTTTGGCTAGACGTTGTTTCTGTGTGGGGGCAATAACAACATCAATATGGCCATGTGCAGCTGTTTCTCATAGGCTAGTGGAGTAAACGGTTTCTTCTAATATATCTGTAACTGGTTTGACTTTGATACCCCTAGCTCTAAGTCAATATTATGCAAATGTTTGTATTACGATGTACTATCCGTAAAATGTTGAAATCGTTAAATTGTGCGGTAAATAGGACGAATATGTCACAACGGATTTCGTGTTTCTGGGTTAAAGCTAGGGCGATGCCACTGATAGTCAAAGAGCTACAAAACAGATGCTTATCCACCTGCTATATCTGCATGCGAGTTTGATTTTTTTTGTCGATAGAAAATCCTGTCGTACTAATGTCTTTGGTTTGGCATTTGCTTTGCTCTCCATACTTAAGTTAATTGTTTGGCTAGACGTTGTTTCTGTGGGGGGAAAAGCAACATCAATATGGCCATGTGCAGCTGTTTCTCATAGGCTACTGGAATAAATGGTTTCTTCTAATATATCTGTAGCTGGTTTGACTTTGATACCCCTAGCTCTAAGTCAACATTAGGCAGAATGTTTGTATTACGATGTACTATCCGTAAAATGTTGAAATCGTTAAATTGTGCGGTAAATAGGACGAATATGTCACAACGGATTTCGTGTTTCTGGGTTAAAGCTAGGGCGATGCCACTGATAGTCAAAGAGCAACAAAACAGATGATTATCCACCTGCTATATCTGCATGCGAGTTTGATTTTTTTTGTCGATAGAAAATCCTGTCGTCCTAATGTCTTTGGTTTGACATTTTTTTTGCTCTCAATACTTGAGTTAATTGTTTGGCTAGACGTTGTTTCTGTGGGGGGAAAAGCAACATCAATATGGCCATGTGCAGCTGTTTCTCATAGGCTACTGGAATAAATGGTTTCTTCTAATATATCTGTAACTGGTTTGACTTTGATACCCCTAGCTCTAAGCCAACATTAGGCAGAATGTTTGTATTACGATGTACTATCCGTAAAATGTTGAAATCGTTAAATTGTGCGGTAAATAGGACGAATATGTCACAACGGATTTCGTGTTTCTGGGTTAAAGCTAGGGCGATGCCACTGATAGTCAAAGAGCTACAAGACAGATGGTTATCCACCTGCTATATATGCATGCGAGTTGATTTTTTTGTCGATAGAAAATCCTGTCGTACCAATGTGTTTGGTTTGGCATTTTTTTTCTCTCCATACTTAAGTTAATTGTTTGGCTAGACGTTGTTTCTGTGTGGGGGCAATAACAACATCAATATGGCCATGTGCAGCTGTTTCTCATAGGCTAGTGGAATAAACGGTTTCTTCTAATATATCTGTAACTGGGTTGACTTTGATACCCCTAGCTCTAAGTCAAAATACTCTCATTGTGTGTACTACGATGTACTATTCGTAAAATGTTGAAATCGTTAAATTGTGCGGTAAATAGGACGAATATGTCACTACGGATTTCGTGTTTCTGGGTTAAAGCTAGGGCGATGCCACTGATAGTCAAAGAGCAACAAAACAGATGCTTATCCACCTGCTATATCTGCATGCGAGTTTGATTTTCTTTGTCGATAGAAAAATCCTGTCGTACCAATGTGTTTGGTTTGGCATTTTTTTGCCCTCAATACTTAAGTTAATTGTTTGGCTAGACGTTGTTTCTGTGTGGGGGAAATAGCACTATCAATATGGCCATGTGCAGCTGTTTCTCATAGGCTACTGGAATAAACGGTTTCTTCTAATATATCTGTAACTGGTTTGACTTTGATACCCCTAGCTCTAAGTCAACATTAGGCAGAATGTTTGTATTACGATGTACTATCCGTAAAATGTTGAAATCGTTAAATTGTGCGGTAAATAGGACGAATATGTCACAACGGATTTCGTGTTTCTGGGTTAAAGCTAGGGCGATGCCACTGATAGTCAAAGAGCAACAAAACAGATGGTTATTCACGTGCTATATCTGCATGCGAGTTTGATTTTCTTTGTCGATAGAAAATCCTGTCGTACCAATGTGTTTGGTTTGGCATTTTTTTGCCCTCAATACTTAAGTTAATTGTTTGGCTAGACGTTGTTTCTGTGTGGGGGAAAAGCAACATCAATATGGCCATGTGCAGCTGTTTCTCATCGGCTAGTGGAGTAAACGGTTTCTTCTAATATATCTGTAACTGGTTTGACTTTGATACCCCTAGCTCTAAGTCAACATTAGGCAGAATGTTTGTATTACGATGTACTATCCGTAAAATTTTGAAATCGTTAAATTGTGCGGTAAATAGGACATATATGTCACAACGGATTTCGTGTTTCTGGGTTAAAGCTAGGGCGATGCCACTGATAGTCAAAGAGCTACAAAACAGATGGTTATCCGCCTGCTATATCTGCATGCGAGTTTGATTTTTTTGTCGATAGAAAATCCTGTCGTACCAATGTGTTTGGTTTGGCATTTTTTTGCCCTCAATACTTAAGTTAATTGTTTGGCTAGACGTTGTTTCTGTGTGGGGGCAATAGCAACATCAATATGGCCATGTGCAGCTGTTTCTCATCGGCTAGTGGAGTAAACGGTTTCTTCTAATATATATGTAACTGGTTTGACTTTGATACCCCTAGCTCTAAGTCAACATTAGGCAAAGGTTTGTATTACGATGTACTATCCGTAAAATTTTGAAATCGTTAAATTGTGCGGTAAATAGGACGAATATGTCACAACGGATTTCGTGTTTCTGGGTTAAAGCTAGGGCGATGCCACTGATAGTCAAAGAGCAACAAAACAGATGATTATCCGCCTGCTATATCTGCATGCGAGTTTGATTTTTTTTGTCGAAGAAAATCCTGCCGTCCTAATGTCTTTGGGTTGGCATTTTTTTGCTCTCCATACTTAAGTTAATTGTTTGGCTAGACGTTGTTTCTGTGTGGGGGAATTAGCAACCATCTATATGGTC
Organism: Phytophthora infestans T30-4; assembly: GCF_000142945.1. NCBI lineage: Eukaryota > Oomycota > Peronosporomycetes > Peronosporales > Peronosporaceae > Phytophthora > Phytophthora infestans. Next base: position 84,955 of record NW_003303534.1, on the reverse strand, counting down.
ATGTGCAGCCGTTTTCCTCCTAAGTTTACTGAAATAACCCGTTTTCTTCCTAATATATCTGTAACTGGTTTGACTTCGATACCCCTAGCTCTAAGTCAATATTAGGCAAAGGTTTGTATTACGATGTACTATCCGTAAATTTTTGAAATCGTTAAATTGTGCGGTAAATAGGACGAATATGTCATAACGGATTTCGTGTTTCTGGGTTAAAGCTAGGGCGATGCCACTGATAGTCAAAGAGCAACAAAACAGATGGTTATCCACCTGCTATATATGCATGCGAGTTTGATTTTCTTTGTCGATAGAAAATCCTGTCGTCCTAATGTCTTTGGTTTGGCATTTCTTTTGCTCTCCATACTTAAGTTAATTGTTTGGCTAGACGTTGTTTCTGTGTGGGGGAAATAGCAACATCAATATGGCCATGTGCAGCTGTTTCTCATAGGCTAGTGGAGTAAATGGTTTCTTCTAATATATATGTAACTGGTTTGACTTTGATACCCCTAGCTCTAAGTCAATATTAGGCAAAGGTTTGTATTACGATGTACCATCCGTAAAATGTTGAAATCGTTAAATTGTGCGGTAAATAGGACGAATATGTCACAACGGATTTCGTGTTTCTGGGTTAAAGCTAGGGCGATGCCACTGATAGTCAAAGAGCTACAAGACAGATGGTTATCCACCTGCTATATATGCATGCGAGTTGATTTTTTTGTCGATAGAAAATCCTGTCGTCCTAATGTCTTTGGTTTGACATTTGTTTTGCTCTCCATACTTAAGTTAATTGTTTGGCTAGACGTTGTTTCTGTGTGGGGGAAATAGCAACATCAATATGGCCATGTGCAGCTGTTTCTCATCGGCTAGTGGAGTAAACGGTTTCTTCTAATATATATGTAACTGGTTTGACTTTGATACCCCTAGCTCTAGGTCAATATTACGCAAATGTTTGTATTACGATGTACTATTCGTAAAATTTTGAAATCGTTAAATTGTGCGGTAAATAGGACGAATACGTAACAACAGATTTCGTGTTTCTGGGTTAACGTTAAAGCGATGCCACTGATAGTCAAAGAGCTACAAAACAGATGGTTATCCACCTGCTATATCTGCATGCGAGTTTGATTTTTTTTGTTGATAGAAAATCCTGTCGTACCAATATGTTTGGTTTGGTATTTGTTTTGCTCTCAATACTTAAGTTAATTGTTTGGCTAGACGTTGTTTCTGTGTGGAGAAAATAGCAACATTAATATGGCCATGTGCAGCTGTTTCTCATAGGCTACTGGAATAAACGGATTCTTCTAATATATATGTAACTGGTTTGACTTTGATACCCCTAGCTCTAAGTCAATATTAGGCAAATGTTTGTATTACGATGTACTATCCGTAAAATGTTGAAATCGTTAAATTGTGCGGTAAATGGGACGAATATGTCATAACGGATTTCGTGTTTCTGGGTTAAAGCTAGGGCGATGCCACTGATAGTCAAAGAGCTACAAAACAGATGGTTATCCACCTGCTATATTTGCATGCGAGTTTGATTTTTTTGTCGATAGAAAATCCTGTCGTACCAATGTGTTTGGTTTGGCATTTGTTTTGCTCTCAATACTTAAGTTAAATTGTTTGGCTAGACGTTGTTTCTGTGTGGGGGAAAAAGCAACATCAATATGGCCATGTGCAGCTGTTTCTCATCGGCTAGTGGAGTAAACGGTTTCTTCTAATATATATGTAACTGGTTTGACTTTGATACCCCTAGCTCTAGGTCAATATTAGGCAAATGTTTGTATTACGATGTACTATCCGTAAAATGTTGAAATCGTTAAATTGTGCGGTAAATAGGACGAATACGTAACAACAGATTTCGTGTTTCTGGGTTAACGCTAGGGCGATGCCACTGATAGTCAAAGAGCTACAAAACAGATGGTTATCCACCTGCTATATCTGCATGCGAGTTTGATTTTTTTTTTGTCGATAGAAAAATCCTGTCGTCCTAATGTCTTTGTTTTGACATTTGTTTTGCTCTCAATACTTAAGTTAATTGTTTGGCTAGACGTTGTTTCTGTGGGGGGGAAAAGCAACATCAATATGGCCATGTGCAGCTGTTTCTCATAGGCTACTGGAATAAACGGTTTCTTCTAATATATATGTAACTGGTTTGACTTTGATACCCCTAGCTCTAGGTCAACATTAGGCAAAGGTTTGTATTACGATGTACTATCCGTAAAATGTTGAAATCGTTAAATTGTGCGGTAAATAGGACGAATATGTCATAACGGATTTCATGTTTCTGGGTTAAAGCTAGGGCGATGCCACTGATAGTCAAAGAGCTACAAAACAGATGGTTATCCACCTGCTATATCTGCATGCGAGTTTGATTTTTTTTTGTCGATAGAAAATCCTGTCGTCCTAATGTCTTTGGTTTGACATTTGTTTTGCTCTCGATACTTAAGTTAATTGTTTGGCTAGACGTTGTTTCTGTGTGGGGGAAATAGCAACATCAATATGGCCATGTGCAGCTGTTTCTCATCGGCTACTGGAATAAACGGTTTCTTCTAATATATCTGTAACTGGTTTGACTTTGATACCCCTAGCTCTAAGTCAACATTAGGCAGAATGTTTGTATTACGATGTACTATCCGTAAAATGTTGAAATCGTTAAATTGTGCGGTAAATAGGGCGAGTATGTCACAACGGATTTCGTGCTTCTGGGTTACAGTTAGGGCGATGCCACTGATAGTCAAAGAGCTACAAGACAGATGGTTATCCACCTGCTATATCTGCATGCGAGTTTGATCTTTTTTGTCGATAGAAAATCCTGTCGTACCAATGTGTTTGGTTTGGCATTTTTTTGCCCTCAATACTTAAGTTAATTGTTTGGCTAGACGTTGCTTCTGTGTCGGGGCAATAGCAACATCAATTTGGCAATGTGCAGCTGTTTCTCATAGGCTACTGGAATAAACGGTTTCTTCTAATATATCTGTAACTGGTTTGACTTTGATACCCCTAGCTCTAAGTCAACATTAGGCAGAATGTTTGTATTACGATGTACTATCCGTAAAATGTTGAAATCGTTAAAT
>NW_003303534.1:74444-76620 GCF_000142945.1 Phytophthora infestans T30-4 | reverse complement strand
TCCGTAAAATGTTGAAATCGTTAAATTGTGCGGTAAATAGGACGAATATGTCACAACGGATTATCGTGTTTCTGGGTTAAAGCTAGGGCGATGCCACTGATAGTCAAAGAGCTACACAACAGATGATTATCCCACCTGCTATATCTGCATGCGAGTTTTGATTTTCTTTGTCGATAGAAAAATCCTGTCGTACCAATGTGTTTGGTTTGGCATTTTTTTTGCCCTCAATACTTAAGATAATTGTTTGGCTAGACGTTGTTTCTGTGTGGGGGAAATAGCAACATCAATATGCCCATGTGCAGCTGTTTCTCATAGGCTACTGAAATAAACGGTTTCTTCTAATATATCTGTAACTGGTTTGACTTTGATACCCCTAGCTCTAAGTCAATATTAGGCAAAGGTTTGTATTACGATGTACTATCCGTAAAATTTGAAATCGTTAAATTGTGCGGTAAATAGGACGAATATGTCATAACGGATTTCGTGTTTCTGGGTTAAAGCTAGGGCGATGCCACTGATAGTCAAAGAGCTACAAAACAGATGGTTATCCACCTGCTATATCTGCATGCGAGTTTGAATTTTTTTTGTTGATAGAAAATCCTGTCGTACCAATGTGTTTGGTTTGACATTTTTTTTGCTCTCAATACTTAAGTTAATTGTTTGGCTAGACGTTGTTTCTGTGTGGGGGAAATAGCAACATCAATATGGCCATGTGCAGCTGTTTCTCATAGGCTACTGGAATAAACGGTTTCTTCTAATATATCTGTAACTGGTTTGACTTTGATACCCCTAGCTCTAAGTCAATATTAGGCAAAGGTTTGTATTACGATGTACTATCCGTAAAATTTGAAATCGTTAAATTGTGCGGTAAATAGGACGAATATGTCATAACGGATTTCGTGTTTCTGGGTTAAAGCTAGGGCGATGCCACTGATAGTCAAAGAGCTACAAAACAGATGATTATCCACCTGCTATATCTGCATGCGAGTTTGATTTTTTTTGTCGATAGAAAATCCTGTCGTACCAATGTGTTTGGGTTTGCATTTTTTCTGCTCTCCATACTTAAGTTAATTAGTTTGGCAGAGACGTTGTTTCTGTGGGGGGGGAGATAGGCAACCATCAATATGGGCCATGGGGCAGCTGTTTCTCATAGGCTACTGGAATAAATGGTTTCTTCTAATATATCTGTAGCTGGTTTGACTTTGATACCCCTAGCTCTAAGTCAACATTAGGCAGAATGTTTGTATTACGATGTACTATCCGTAAAATGTTGAAATCGTTAAATTGTGGCGGTAAATTGGGGAGGGAAAATTTGTTCTCCAACGCGCCATTTTCTGGTTTTCTGGGTTTTAAAACTCAAGGCGCATGTCACTGCAAAGTTCCAAGAACCAACAAAACAGAAGTAATATCCCACTCGCTTATATTCGCCTGTGCAGATTTGATATTTTTTTTGTTGCACAGATAAAATACTCGCTGCTCCTCAAGATCTCTGGTTTGGAACTCTTTTTTTGCTCTCCATATCTCATTAATGTTTGGTAGACGCTGTTTCTGTGGGGGAAAGCACATCATATGGCATGTGCAGCTGTTCTCATAGCTACTGAATAAATGGTTTCTTCTAATATATCTGTAGCTGGTTTGACTTTGATACCCCTAGCTCTAAGTCAACATTTGGCAAAATGTTTGTATTACGATGTACTATCCGTAAAATGTTGAAATCGTTAAATTGTGCGGTAAATAGGACGAATATGTCACAACGGAATTTCGTGCTTCTGGGTTTGGGTTAGGGCGTACAATAGACGCCACTGATAGTCAAAGAGCTACAAAACAGGATGATTATCCCACCTGCTATATCTGCATGCGAGTTTTGATTTTCTTTGTCGATAGAAAAATCCTGTCGTACCAATGTGTTTGGTTTGGCATTTGTTTTGCTCTCAATACTTAAGTTAATTGTTTGGCTAGACGTTGTTTCTGTGTGGGGAAAATAGCAACATCAATATGGCCATGTGCAGCTGTTTCTCATCGGCTAGTGGAGTAAACGGTTTCTTCTAATATATCTGTAACTGGTTCGACTTTGATCCCCCTAGCTCTAAGTCAACATTAGGCAGAATGTTTGTATTGCGATGTACTATCCGTAAAATGTTGAAATCGTTAAATTGTGCGGGTAACTAGCGCGAGT
>NW_003303534.1:58173-74299 GCF_000142945.1 Phytophthora infestans T30-4 | reverse complement strand
TTTTTTGGCTCTCACTAACTTAAGTAAATTTTTGGGCTGAGACTTGTTGTCGGTGTGGGGAAAAAGAGACAACAACAAACATCAATATGCACATTTGCGGCTGTTGCCCATAGGCTACTGGAATAAACGGTTTCTTCTAATATATCTGTAACTGGTTTGACTTTGATACCCCTAGCTCTAAGTCAATATTAGGCAAAGGTTTGTATTACGATGTACTATCCGTAAGATGCTGAAATGGTTGAATTGTGCGGTAAATAGCAACATCAATATGGCCATGTGCAGCTGTTTCTCATAGGCTACTGGAATATTCGGTTTCTTCTAATATATCTGTAACTGGTTTGACTTTGATACCCCTAGCTCTAAGTCAATATTAGGCAAAGGTTTGTATTACGATGTACTATCCGTAAAATGTTGAAATCGTTGAATTGTGCGGTAAATAGCAACATCAATATGGCCATATGCAGCTGTTTCTCATAGGCTACTGGAATAAACGGTTTCTTCTAATATATCTGTAACTGGTTTGACTTTGATACCCCTAGCTCTAAGTCAATATTAGGCAAAGGTTTGTATTACGATGTACCATCCGTAAATGTTGAAATCGTTAAATTGTGCGGTAAATAGGACGAATACGTCATAACGGATTTCGTGTTTCTGGGTTAAAGCTAGGGCGATGCCACTGATAGTCAAAGAGCTACAAAACAGATGGTTATTACCCTGCTATATCTGCATGCGAGTTTGATTTTTTTTTGTCGATAGAAAATCCTGTCGTCCTAATGTCTTTGGTTTGACATTTGTTTTGCTCTCCATACTTAAGTTAATTGTTTGGCAAGACGTTGTTTCTGTGTGGGGGAAATAGCAACATCAATATGGCCATGTGCAGCTGTTTCTCATAGACTACTGGAATAAACGGTTTCTTCTAATATATCTGTAACTGGTTTGACTTTGATACCCCTAGCTCTAAGTCAATATTAGGCAAAGGTTTGTATTACGATGTACTATCCGTAAAATTTTGAAATCGTTGAATTGTGCGGTAAATAGCAACATCAATATGGCCATGTGCAGCTGTTTCTCATCGGCTACTGGAATAAACGGTTTCTTCTAATATCTCTGTAACTGGTTTGACCCAGCTCTAAGTCAATATTAGGCAAATGTTTGTATTACGATGTACTATCCGTAAAATTTGAAATCGTTAAATTGTGCGGTAAATAGGACGAATATGTCACAACGGATTTCGTGTTTCTGGGTTAACGTTAAGGCGATGCCACTGATAGTCAAAGAGCTACAAAACAGATGATTATCCACCTGCTATATCTGCATGCGAGTTTGATTTTTTTGTCGATAGAAAATCCTGTCGTACCAATGTGTTTGGTTTGGCATTTGTTTTGCTCTCCATACTTAAGTTAATTGTTTGGCTAGACGTTGTTTCTGTGTGGGGGAAATAGCAACAATAATATGGCCATGTGCAGCTGTTTCTCATCGGCTACTGGAATAAACGGTTTCTTCTAATATATCTGTAACTGGTTTGACTTTGATACCCCTAGCTCTAAGTCAATATTAGGCAAATGTTTGTATTACGATGTACTATCCGTAAAATTTGAAATCGTTAAATTGTGCGGTAAATAGGACGAATATGTCACAACGGATTTCGTGTTTCTGGGTTAACGTTAAGGCGATGCCACTGATAGTCAAAGAGCTACAAAACAGATGCTTATCCACCTGCTATATCTGCATGCGAGTTTGATTTTTTTTGTCGATAGAAAATCCTGTCGTACTAATGTCTTTGGTTTGGCATTTGCTTAGCTCTCCATACTTAAGTTAATTGTTTGGCTAGACGTTGTTTCTGTGTGGGAAAAAAAGCAACATCAATATGGCCATGTGCAGCTGTTTCTCATAGGCTACTGGAATAAACGGTTTCTTCTAATATATCTGTAACTGGTTTGACTTTGATACCCCTAGCTCTAAGTCAATATTAGGCAAATGTTTGTATTACGATGTACTATCCGTAAAATGTTGAAATCGTTAAATTGTGCGGTAAATAGGGCGAGTATGTCACAACGGATTTCGTGCTTCTGGGTTACAGTTAGGGCGATGCCACTGATAGTCAAAGAGCTACAAAAAGATGCTTATTCACCTGCTATATCTGCATGCGAGTTTGATCTTTTTTGTCGATAGAAAATCCTGTCGTACCAATGTGTTTGGTTTGGCATTTTTTTGCCCTCAATACATAAGTTAATGTTTGGCTAGACGTTGTTTCTGTGTGGGGGAAATAGCAATATCAATATGGCCATGTGCAGCTGTTTCTCATAGGCTACTGGAATAAACGGTTTCTTCTAATATATCTGTAACTGGTTTGACTTTGATACCCCTAGCTCTAAGTCAACATTAGGCAGAATGTTTGTATTACGATGTACTATCCGTAAAATTTTGAAATCGTTAAATTGTGCGGTAACTAGGACGAATATGTCACAACGGATTTCGTATTTCTGGGTTAAAGCTAGGGCGATGCCACTGATAGTCAAAGAGCAACAAAACAGATGATTATCCACCTGCTATATCTGCATGCGAGTTTGATTTTCTTTGTCGATAGAAAATCCTGTCGTACCAATGTGTTTGGTTTGGCATTTTTTTGCCCTCAATACTTAAGTTAATTGTTTGGCTAGACGTTGTTTCTGTGTGTGTGTGTGGGGGGGGGAATAGCAAACATCAATATGGCCATGTGCAGCTGTTTCTCATAGGCTACTGGAATAAAACGGATTCTTCTAATATATCTGTAACTGGTTTGACTTCGATACCCCCAGATCTAAGTCAATATTTGGCAAAGGTTTGTATTAAGATGTACTATCCGTAAAATGTTGAAATCGTAAAATTGTGCGGTAAAAAGGACGAATATGGCACAACGGATTTCGTGCTTCTGGGGTTGGGTTAGGGCGTACAATAGACGCCACTGATAGTCAAAGAGCTACAAAACAGATGGTTATCCACCTGCTATATCTGCATGCGAGTTTGATTTTTTTGTCGATAGAAAATCCTGTCGTACCAATGTGTTTGGTTTGGCATTTGTTTTGCTCTCAATACTTAAGTTAATTGTTTGGCTAGACGTTGTTTCTGTGTGGGGGCAATAGCAACATCAATATGGCCATGTGTAGCTGTTTCTCATCGGCTAGTGGAATAAACGGTTTCTTCTAATATATATGTAACTGGTTTGACTTTGATACCCCTAGCTCTAAGTCAACATTAGGCAGAATGTTTCTATTACGATGTACTATCCGTAAAATGTTGAAATCGTTAAATTGTGAGGTAAATAGGACGAATATGTCACAACGGATTTCGTGTTTCTGGGTTAACGTTAAGGCGATGCCACTGATAGTCAAAGAGCTACAAAACAGATGATTATCCACCTGCCATATCTGCATGCGAGTTTGATTTTTTTAAAAGATTGTTAGTTCCTGTCGTCCTAATGTCTTTGGTTTGACATTTTTTTTGCTCTCAATACTTAAGTTAATTGTTTGGCTAGACGTTGTTTCTGTGTGTGTGTGTGTGGGGGGGAAAGCAACATCAATATGGCCATGTGCAGCTGTTTCTCATAGGCTACTGGAATAAACGGTTTCTTCTAATATATCTGTAACTGGTTTGACTTTGATACTCCTAGCTCTAAGTCAATATTAGGCAAAGGTTTGTATTACGATGTACTATCCGTAAAATGTTGAAATCGTTAAATTGTGCGGTAAATAGGACGAATATGTCATAACGGATTTCGTGTTTCTGGGTCAAAGCTAGGGCGATGCCACTGATAGTCAAAGAGCTACAAGACAGATGGTTATCCACCTGCTATATATGCATGCGAGTTGACTTTTTTGTCGATAGAAAATCCTGTCGTCCTCATGTCTTTGGTTTGGCATTTCTTTCGCTCTCCATACTTAAGTTAATTGTCTGGCTAGACGCTGCTTCTGTGGGGGGAAAAAAGCAACATCAATATGGCCATGTGCAGCTGTTTCTCATAGGCTACTGGAATAAACGGGTTTCTTCTAATATATCTGTAACTGGGTTTGGACTTTGATACTCCTAGCTCTAAGTCAACATTAGGCAGAATGTTTGTATTACGATGTACTATCCGTAAAATGTTGAAATCGTTAAATTGTGCGGTAAATGGGACGAATATGTCATAACGGATTTCGTGTTTCTGGGTTAAAGCTAGGGCGATGCCACTGATAGTCAAAGAGCTACAAAACAGATGATTATCCACCTGCTATATCTGCATGCGAGTTTGATTTTTTTTGTTGATAGAAAATCCTGTCGTCCTAATGTCTTTGGTTTGACATTTTTTTTGCTCTCCATACTTAAGTTAATTGTTTGGCTAGACGTTGTTTCTGTGTGGGGGAAATAGCAACATCAATATGGCCATGTGCAGCTGTTTCTCATCGGCTACTGGAATAAACGGTTTCTTCTAATATATCTGTAACTGGTTTGACTTTGATACCCCTAGCTCTAAGTCAATATTAGGCAAAGGTTTGTATTACGATGTACTATCCGTAAAATGTTGAAATCGTTAAATTGTGCGGTAAATAGGACGAATATGTCACAACGGATTTCGTGTTTCTGGGTTAAAGCTAGGGCGATGCCACTGATAGTCAAAGAGCTACAAGACAGATGGTTATCCACCTGCTATATATGCATGCGAGTTGATTTTTTTGTCGATAGAAAATCCTGTCGTACCAATGTGTTTGGTTTGGCATTTTTTTGCTCTCAATACTTAAGTTAATTGTTTGGCAAGACGCTGTCTCTGTGTGGGGGAAAGAGCAACATCAATATGGCCATGTGCAGCTGTTTCTCATCGGCTACTGGAATAAACGGTTTCTTCTAATATATCTGTAACTGGTTTGACTTTGATACCCCTAGCTCTAAGTCAATATTAGGCAAAGGTTTGTATTACGATGTACTATCCGTAAAATTTTGAAATCGTTAAATTGTGCGGTAACTAGGACGAATATGTCATAACGGATTTCGTGTTTCTGGGTTAAAGCTAGGGCGATGCCACTGATAGTCAAAGAGCAACAAAACAGATGATTATCCACCTGCTATATCTGCATGCGAGTTTGATTTTTTTTGTCGATAGAAAATCCTTTCGTCCTAATGTCTTTGGTTGGCATTTTTTTTGCTCTCCATACTTAAGTTAAATTGTTTGGCTAGACGTTGTTTCTGTGTGGGGAAAAAAGCAACATCAATATGGGCCATGTGCAGCTGTTTCTCATAGGCTAGTGCAGTAAATGGTTTCTTCTAATATATATGTAACTGGTTTGACTTTGATACCCCTAGCTCTAAGTCAATATTAGGCAAAGGTTTGTATTACGATGTACTATCCGTAAAATGTTGAAATCGTTGAATTGTGCGGTAAATAGCAACATCAATATGGCCATGTGCAGCTGTTTCTCATCGGCTACTGGAATAAACGGTTTCTTCTAATATATCTGTAACTGGTTTGACTTTGATACCCCTAGCTCTAAGTCAATATTAGGCAAAGGTTTGTATTACGATGTACCATCCGTAAATGTTGAAATCGTTAAATTGTGCGGTAAATAGGACGAATACGTCATAACGGATTTCGTGTTTCTGGGTTAAAGCTAGGGCGATGCCACTGATAGTCAAAGAGCTACAAAACAGATGGTTATCCACCTGCTATATCTGCATGCGAGTTTGATTTTTTTTTGTCGATAGAAAATCCTGTCGTCCTAATGTCTTTGGTTTGACATTTGTTTTGCTCTCCATCCTTAAGTTAATTGTTTGGCAAGACGTTGTTTCTGTGTGGGGGAAATAGCAACATCAATATGGCCATGTGCAGCTGTTTCTCATAGGCTACTGGAATAAACGGTTTCTTCTAATATATCTGTAACTGGTTTGACTTTGATACCCCTAGCTCTAAGTCAATATTAGGCAAAGGTTTGTATTACGATGTACTATCCGTAAAATTTTGAAGTCGTTAAATTGTGCGGTAAATAGGACGAATATGTCACAACGGATTTCGTGTTTCTGGGTTAAAGCTAGGGCGATGCCACTGATAGTCAAAGAGCTACAAAACAGATGGTTATCCACCTGCTATATCTGCATGCGAGTTTGATTTTATTTGTCGATAGAAAATCCTGTCGTCCTAATGTCTTTGGTTTGACATTTTTTTTGCTCTTAATACTTAAGTTAACTGTTTGGCTAGACGTTGTTTCTGTGGGGGGGAAAAGCAACATCAATATGGCCATGTGCAGCTGTTTCTCATAGGCTACTGGAATAAATGGTTTCTTCTAATATATCTGTAACTGGTTTGACTTTGATACCCCTAGCTCTAAGTCAATATTAGGCAAAGGTTTGTATTACGATGTACTATCCGTAAAATTTGAAATCGTTAAATTGTGCGGTAAATAGGACGAATATGTCATAACGGATTTCATGTTTCTGGGTTAAAGCTAGGGCGATGCCACTGATAGTCAAAGAGCTACAAAACAGATGGTTATCCACCTGCTATATCTGCATGCGAGTTTGATTTTTTTTGTCGATAGAAAATCCTTTCGTCCTAATGTCTTTGGTTTGACATTTGTTTTGCTCTCAATACTTAAGTTAATTGTTTGGCTAGACGTTGTTTCTGTGTGGGGGAAATAGCAACATCAATATGGCCATGTGCAGCTGTTTCTCATAGGCTACTGGAATAAACGGTTTCTTCTAATATATCTGTAACTGGTTTGACTTTGATACCCCTAGCTCTAAGTCAACATTAGGCAGAATGTTTGTATTACGATGTACTATCCGTAAAATGTTGAAATCGTTAAATTGTGCGGTAAATAGGGCGAGTATGTCACAACGGATTTCGTGCTTCTGGGTTACAGTTAGGGCGATGCCACTGATAGTCAAAGAGCTACAAAAAGATGCTTATTCACCTGCTATATCTGCATGCGAGTTGATTTTTTTTGTCGATAGAAAATCCTGTCGTACTAATGTCTTTGGTTTGACATTTGTTTTGCTCTCCATACTTAAGTTAATTGTTTGGCGAGACGCTGGCTCTGTGTGGGGGCAATACCAACATCAACATGGCCATGTGCAGTTGTTTCTCATAGGCTACTGGAATAAACGGTTTCTTCTAATATATCTGTAACTGGTTTGACTTTGATACCCCTAGCTCTAAGTCAACATTAGGCAGAATGTTTGTATTACGATGTACTATCCGTAAAATTTTGAAATCGTTAAATTGTGCGGTAACTAGGACGAATATGTCACAACGGATTTCGTGTTTCTGGGTTAAAGCTAGGGCGATGCCACTGATAGTCAAAGAGCAACAAAACAGATGATTATCCACCTGCTATATCTGCATGCGAGTTTGTTTTTTTTTTCGATAGAAAATCCTTTCGTCCTAATGTCTTTGGTTTGACATTTGTTTTGCTCTCAATACTTAAGTTAATTGTTTGGCTAGACGTTGTTTCTGTGTGTGTGTGTGTGGGGGAGAAAGCAACATCAATATGGCCATGTGCAGCTGTTTCTCATAGGCTACTGGAATAAACGGTTTCTTCTAATATATCTGTAACTGGTTTGACTTTGATACCCCTAGCTCTAAGTCAATATTAGGCAAAGGTTTGTATTACGATGTACTATCCGTAAAATGTTGAAATCGTTAAATTGTGCGGTAAATAGGACGAATATGTCACAACGGATTTCGTGTTTCTGGGTTAAAGCTAGGGCGATGCCACTGATAGTCAAAGAGCTACAAGACAGATGGTTATCCACCTGCTATATATGCATGCGAGTTGATTTTTTTGTCGATAGAAAATCCTGTCGTCCTAATGTCTTTGGTTTGACATTTTTTTTGCTCTCAATACTTAAGTTAATTGTTTGGCTAGACGTTGTTTCTGTGGGGGGAAAAGCAACATCAATATGGCCATGTGCAGCTGTTTCTCACAGGCTATTGGAATAAACGGTTTCTTCTAATATATCTGTAACTGGTTTGACTTTGATACCCCTAGCTCTAAGTCAACATTAGGCAGAATGTTTGTATTACGATGTACTATCCGTAAAATGTTGAAATCGTTAAATTGTGCGGTAACTAGGACGAATATGTCATAACGGATTTCGTGTTTCTGGGTTAAAGCTAGGGCGATGCCACTGATAGTCAAAGAGCAACAAAACAGATGATTATCCACCTGCTATATCTGCATGCGAGTTTGATTTTTTTTGTCGATAGAAAATCCTTTCGTCCTAATGTCTTTGGTTGGCATTTTTTTGCTCTCCATACTTAAGTTAATTGTTTGGCTAGACGTTGTTTCTGTGTGGGGAAAAAAGCAACATCAATATGGCCATGTGCAGCTGTTTCTCATAGGCTAGTGGAGTAAATGGTTTCTTCTAATATATATGTAACTGGTTTGACTTTGATACCCCTAGCTCTAAGTCAATATTAGGCAAAGGTTTGTATTACGATGTACTATCCGTAAAATGTTGAAATCGCTAAATTGTGCGGTAAATAGGACGAATATGTCACAACGGATTTCGTGTTTCTGGGGGCGATGCCACTGATAGTCAAAGAGCTACAAAACAGATGATTATCCACCTGCTATATCTGCATGCGAGTTTGATTTTTTTTGTCGAAGAAAATCCTGTCGTCCTAATGTCTTTGGTTGGCATTTTTTTGCTCTCCATACTTAAGTTAATTGTTTGGCTAGACGTTGTTTCTGTGTGGGGGAAATAGCAACATCAATATGGCCATGTGCAGCTGTTTCTCATAGGCTACTGGAATAAACGCTTTCTTCTAATATATCTGTAACTGGTTTGACTTTGTTACCCCTAGCTCTAAGTCAACATTAGGCAGAATGTTTGTATTACGATGTACTATCCGTAAAATGTTGAAATCGTTAAATTGTGCGGTAAATAGGACGAATATGTCATAACGGATTTCGTGTTTCTGGGTTAAAGCTAGGGCGATGCCACTGATAGTCAAAGAGCAACAAAACAGATGATTATCCACCTGCTATATCTGCATGCGAGTTTGATTTTTTTTGTCGATAGAAAATCCTTTCGTCCTAATGTCTTTGGTTTGACATTTGTTTTGCTCTCAATACTTAAGTTAATTGTTTGGCTAGACGTTGTTTCTGTGTGGGGGAAAAGCAACATCAATATGGCCATGTGCAGCTGTTTCTCATAGGCTACTGGAATAAACGGTTTCTTCTAATATATCTGTAACTGGTTTGACTTTGATACCCCTAGCTCTAAGTCAATATTAGGCAAAGGTTTGTATTACGATGTACTATCCGTAAAATTTGAAATCGTTAAATTGTGCGGTAAATAGGACGAATATGTCATAACGGATTTCGTGCTTCTGGGTTACAGTTAGGGCGATGCCACTGATAGTCAAAGAGCTACAAGACAGATGGTTATCCACCTGCTATATCTGCATGCGAGTTTGATCTTTTTTGTCGATAGAAAATCCTGTCGTCCTAATGTCTTTGGTTTGACATTTTTTTTGCTCTCAATACTTAAGTTAATTGTTTGGCTAGACGTTGCTTCTGTGTCGGGGCAATAGCAACATCAATTTGGCAATGTGCAGCTGTTTGGCATGGCCAACGCTGGACGAGATTGAGGACGAGCTCGCCCACGTCAAACCCGGTTCCAGTCGAGGGCACGATTGTGTCGGGTACGACATGTACCGCCACTTCCAAGTTCAGGTACTGCCTCTCCTGCATGCAGCCTTCCGGTTCTGCTGGTGCCACCGCCGCGTGCCTGACCTGTGGAAGGTCAGATTTTTTCGTTTGCTGCACCAAAGGTGTAACCCCAAGCAGCCGACAAACTGGGGACCGATCTATCTGCAGACCTCAATCTACAATCTACAAGCTCTACAGCGGCCTTCTCGCCCGTCGACTGTCCAAGTTCCTGGAAGCCAACGCACTGCTGCCCATGGCACAGAAGGGCTTCCGAGCGTTCAACGGTTGCCACCAACACAACTTCGTGGAAACCACGCTCCTGGGCCAGACGCGCCGCATGCATCGCATGCTGTACCAGGTCTGGTACGACCTGCGCAACGCCTTCGGGTCGCTGCCGTAGCAGCTCTTGTGGGGCGTACTACGACAGCTTGAAAATGACATATGACTCTGTGGCTGGGTGCAGCGGCATATATGAGGACTCGTACTTCGTGGTCGGCAATGCGAGGGACGGAGCGACGGAGCCCGTTCGCAAGGAGGTGGGGGTGTACCAGGGCTGCCCGCTCAGCCCCCTCCTCTTCATCACTGCACTCGTGCCACTCCTCAGAGCGCTAGAGAACCAGGACGGTGTCGGCGTCTCGCTCGCAGACGGAATACGCCCGTGCGCCACCGCGTACGCAGACGACATCAAGGTCTTCTCTGACAGCGCGACTGGCATCCAGCTCTGCCACGCCCTCGTGACGCGCTTCCTGGAGTGGACTGGGCTACAGGCCAACCCGGCCAAGTGCGCATTTCTGTCGGTGACACGCAGCCAGCACAGCAACCCCACACACGACTGAGACATCCAGCTACGCATACACGGCGAGGCCATGGCCCCCCTCGGGCTTCAAGAAAGTTACCGGTATCTGGGGTTCGGCGACGGCTTCGGCCACGTGCGACACCGCCTCCAACTCGAGCCCAAGCTGAAGCAGATCAAGCGAGAGGTGGTGGCACTACTGCGCTCGGAGCTGGCGCCGTGGCAGATACTCAAGGCTCTGAAGGTATACATCTACCCGAAGGTAGAGTCGCTGTCCGAGGACAGGACCCAGCCTGTGATTGGCCAGAAGAGGCACATGGCGCGCTCTGGTGAGTAAAAATGAAAAAAAAGGTTCGAGTACCGTGCGAGCCCGAAACTTGCGTTGCCGGAGGCGAATTAGAGAAGGGTGGCAAAACCTAAGGTAATTGGCCTCGCGGGGGAAGGTGAACGCCCCCGGAGATCACCTAGCAAGCTGGCCGCAGACGATTGCTCAAAACTGCTAGTGAAAAAGCTCGCCGAAAGACGGAAACTAGTTTTCACACTGATTAGAACATAATGTGTAAGTGTATGTACCAGTTAGTAACCTCTCCGTAACTGAAATCTAGGCTAAAATATGCATGTCACTATGTGGTGGGTGTTTGTACATTCCTGGGATTCAAAGGGCGTTACCTAGCTGGGTGGTGCCCTGACGGTCATTTGACCCGCTTACCGTCGTGCCGATGCCTGTGATGTTCGTCGCGAGCCCCCATACCCACGCGACGCTGCGAGACAGTGCCGCTTCGTTGCCGCTCACGGTGACGTCGGCAGTGCGCGTTCCATATCCGCGCGCTGGTCCGGATGCAGTGGCTGGATAGCTGCAGTCAAGGTGGCGGGCGTCTCGCTTGAGCAAAGCCAACTGCTCTGTGTAGACCTTGAAATAGCTCGGCAGGACTGAGCCGAGCGAGCCGTAGACGATGCCCGTCACGCGAACCCGCCAATCGGCGCGCTGCATTGCCGCCGCGACAGTCTGGTACTAGGTGATCTTGTTGTCGCGGCTTTGGTGCAGCGCTGACGACGTGGTCGCGTCGGTCGGCTGGTTCTCGTGGGTGATCGACAGGTCGGCGATGATGGCACGCTTGGTCTGCGTGTTCCGGGGTACGCTGTCGAGGCGTAGGGCCGCGTCGTCGTACTCCGGCACCGTCCTGTGGATGGCCGCCTCGAGCCTGCCGCCGGACTTCTCCACCTTGCGCCGCAGGGCGTCAGCAATACGCTCGAGAGCCTCGTCGTGGCGCTTCCTGATCGCGTCCATGTTATGGCTGCACTTGTTCAGGACGTGGGTGGGGTCTCTGCGTGGAAGCATCCCGGAGCCCGGCAGGTGTCGTTGGCTCTGAGACGACGGCGCTTGAGGGTGCTGTTGGTGTCGATCAGGTGGGTGCGGGCCGCAATAGCAAAGTGATATTCAGCGTCAAACAGGCCCGCACCCGCCGTGATGAACCATGAGCCCACGCCGCTGTTCTCTCGTACCGTCGTGCCCTGGCTGACATTGGACTTCTCCTTTTCCAGGCGGCGCAGCTTCATGTGCAACTTCACGTGCCTCAACACCGTCGAGTGGCTGAGCCACTTAGTGTGGTGCGGCACGCGAAGCTGCAGTAGGCCAGATGCTTCCTCCTCATCGCCAGCGGCGAGCTTGAGTCCAAGGGTCTGCAGCGTATTCTGGACGTCGTTCTACAGGGAACTGATGTCGCCGTTGCAGGTTATGGGGCGAGGCGGCAAGCTCCGCGTTGAGGAAGCGCTGTGCGAGGTCGTCTTCCCGTCCGGGCCAGTGCTCCTCGACCAGCTTGAACCGCTTGCGCCCCACTTGTCCCACCTGCGTGCGCGCAATGACACGGATGGCCGGGGCTTTGAAGTGTAGCATTTGCCACGCGTGCGCCACCTGTTGCGCTTCGTGCAGCTCCATGAGCGACTGCAGTCACAGGCCCCCAACTGAGGTTGGTGTGAAAAAGATGCCGTGGTGACTGTTCTCCGAGAGGCAGAGCATGTGGCGCAGGCCGCGCACGTTGGCGCTGTCGAAGCCGTGAAGCTGAAACTTGAGTGGCCGGAGATGTCCGAGAGCGTACGCCTCTACAGCCAGCCAATCGATCCTCGGCAGCGACGCATCTTTCTATAGCGAAGCTGACGAGGCTGATCTGGTTGGTCCGACTTTCGGCCAATCAGCGACGGCGAAGAGCAGGGGCTCACACTTTTGCCCCCGTTCCGGCTTCAACCTTGAGCGGAAATGGCGGTTTGGACCGTCCACGCACCGTGCCACTGCTCGCACTGGCGGCGATTCATCGGGTGCAACTTCGGGCACATGTCTCGAACATGCAGCGCCCATTGCACGCCACACGGCGTCGCGCGACGAAGAGCAGGGGCTCACACTTTGGCCCCGTTCCGGCTTCAACCTCGAGCGGAAATGGCGGTTTGGACCGTCCACGCACCGTGCCACTGCTCGCACTGGCGGCGATTCATCGGGTGCAACTTCGGGCACATGTCCAGAACATGCAGCGCCCATTGCACGCCACACGGCGTCGCGCGACGAAGAGCAGGGGTTCCACTTTTGCCCCCGTTCCGGCTTCAACCTCGAGCGGAAATGGCGGTTTGGGACGGTCCACGCACCGTGCCACTGCTCGCACTGGCGGCGATTCATCGGGTGCAACTTCGGGCACATGTCCAGAACATGCAGCGCCCATTGCACGCCACACGGCGTCGCGCGACGAAGAGCAGGGGTTCACACTTTTGCCCCCGTTCCGGCTTCAACCTCGAGCGGAAATGGCGGTTTGGACCGTCCACGCACCGTGCCACTGCTCGCACTGGCGGCGATTCATCGGGTGCAACTTCGGGCACATGTCCAGAACATGCAGCGCCCATTGCACGCCAAACGGCGTCGCGCGACGAAGAGCAGGGGCTCACACTTTTGCCCCCGTTCCGGCTTCAACCTCGAGCGGAAATGGCGGTTTGGACCGTCCACGCACCGTGCCACTGCTCGCACTGGCGGCGATTCATCGGGTGCAACTTCGGGCACATGTCCAGAACATGCAGCGCCCATTGCACGCCAAGCGGCATCGCGCGACGACACCTTGGCTGGCCACGCGCAACTCCGCCCTTCCAGCTTGACCTCGCGCCGTTTGGCGGATCAACATCAAGCCGGGCGGGGTCGGACAGACTACACTTGATTTTAGTATGCCCGAATCGCTGCCCTCTCAATCGACTGCTGTACAAGACCCCCCCCCTTCGTCATTGGGAGCGCCTCCGACGGGCCGACAGAAGCAATACGGCAGCACGTGGGTGACTTCGAGGGGTGCCCGCTGAGCCCCAGCTTTTCAATGTCGCGATCAGTCCACTGCTCTTTGCGCTTCGCAGACTGCCGGAGACCGAGGTGCAGCTGTCCAGCGACGACCGCGTTGGTTTTTGGCGTACGCGGACGACCTGAAGACATTCAGCAGCACCAAGGCGGGCGTCACCAAGCAGAGTGAGCTCATCGCCGTGTTTCTGGCTTGGACAGGCATGCAAGCAAACGCAGCCAAATGCAGCATCTGTACGTACGGCACAACAGCAAGGGCGCGGTCGAGGCGGACCACCTGGACCTTGCGCTCGACGGCACACCGATCCCAAGCATGACCCACATGCAATCGTACACCTACCTGGGGATCGGAGACAGCTTCGACAACGTGCGCCGCCGCATCAAGCTCGCGCCCAAGATGAAGACGCTCAAGCAGGACGCGACGGCGCTGCTCGAGTCCGACCTTGCGCCTTGGAAGGTGGTGAAGGACGTGAAGGTCTACCTCTATCCACGCGTCGAGTACGCGCTCCGGCACCTGCGGCCCGATGACCAGCTCCTGGAGACGACCTCCACCCCCGCGCCGACCTTTGCCACCTGCTTCGCCTACCCAAAAATGCCAATAATGATTTTATTCTCCGGTCTCGCGCGGCGGTTTGGGACTCCTGCCGCGTGCGGAGCTGCACGCGGCGCTACAGATTTCGCACGGGTGGCAGATGCTTAACTCGACGGATCCAGCCACCTGACACATCGCGCGTGGGCAGCTTCATCAGATAGCGTACGCAAGACATCGACTCGACAAGGCGCATTGGAAGCAGCGTGGCGACGAGCTCTGCTAGCTCTTCCTCAACCTGGAGTTCGAGACGTCGGCTCACGCACCTGAACGCCATAACGGCGCCATCGGTTCGCTGTGGGTCGACGTCGGCAAGAACGTGCAGGCCTTCGGGCGCAAGCTTGAGATCGCCTCGGCCGACACTGAGTCCGGCACACCTGCCCTGTCGCTGAGAGCAAAACAAATGTCAAACCAAACACATTGGAACGACAGTTTTTCCTATCGACAAAAAAAACAAACACGCATGCAGACATTCCAGATGCGAAATCGCATGTTTTGTAGCTCTTTGATTATCAGTGGCATCTAGTTATAGACCTGGATGTCGGAGCGTAGTGCAGTCCGGGTAGCCTCGGTACCGCTCGGCTCACGCGTAGCTCTCTGCGTGTTCCCGACGGTGCACGGAGAGTGTGCTTAATTTCTCGGAGCACACTGTTGTGGCGGCCCTGCATGGCGTCCATCGTGCCCGGATAGTGGTTGAGCACGTGCTCCAGCGACTTAGTTCGCTCTCCCACATGCCGCTGGGGCGGGTGATGAAACCGCTGCCAACTCCACCGTGTGCTCATGCCGTCCTGCCTTGGCCTTCAAAGTCACACCACGCCCGCCAGTGAATGTTCTTGAGACGCTGCTTCACGTGCCGCAGCACGTCGCGGTGCGTCAACCACTTCTCGTGGTGTGGCACGCGAAGCTGCAGAATATTTAAGTTTATTGTTTGGCGAGACGCTGTTTCTGTGTGGGGGCAATATCAACATCAACATGGCCATGTGCAGTTGTATCTCATAGGCTAGAGGAGTAAACGGTTTCTCCTAATGAATCTGAAACTGGTTTGGTTTTTGATACCTAACGCGAAGTCAACATTAGGCAGAGTGTTTGTATTACGACGTACTATCCGTAAAATTTTGAAATCGTTAAATTGTGCGGTAAATAGGACGAATATGTCAGAACGGATTTCGTGTTTCTGGGTTAAAGCTAGGGCGATGCCACTGATAGTCAAAGAGCTACAAAAAGATGCTTATCCACCTGCTATATCTGCATGCGAGTTTGATTTTTTTGTCGATAGAAAATCCTGTCGTACTAATGTCTTTGGTTTGACATTTGTTTTGCTCTCCATACTTAAGTTAATTGTTTGGCTAGACGTTGTTTCTGTGTGGGGGAAATAACAACATCAATATGGCCATGTGCAGTTGTTTGTCATGGCCAAGTGGCGTAAACGGTTTCTTCTAATATATCTGTAACTGGTTTGACTTTGATACCCCTAGCTCTAAGTCAACATTAGGTAGAATGTTTGTATTACGACGTACTATCCGTAAAATTTTGAAATCGTTAAATTGTGCGGTAAATAGGACGAATATGTCACAACGGATTTCGTGTTTCTGGGTTAAAGCTAGGGCGATGCCACTGATAGTCAAAGAGCAACAAAACAGATGGTTATCCACCTGCTATATCTGCATGCGAGTTTGATTTTTTTTGTCGATAGAAAATCCTGTCGTACCAATGTGTTTGGTTTGGCATATCGTTTGCTCTCCATACTTAAGTTAATTGTTTGG
>NW_003303534.1:56991-58073 GCF_000142945.1 Phytophthora infestans T30-4 | reverse complement strand
AGCACAGGGGTTCAACCTTTTTCCCGCGTTACGGTTTCAAACCTTGAGCGGAAATGGCGGTTTGGGACCGTCCAGCCCACTGTGCCCTGTGTGACACTGGCGGCGGATTCATTCGGTGGCAAACTTCGGGCAACATTCTCAGAAGATGCAGGCCCCCGTTTGCCCGCTAACGGGCTTCGCGCAACGGAGGACCAGGGTTTACACCTTTTGCCCCCGTTCCGGCTTTAAACCTCGAGCGGAAATGGCGGTTTGGACCGTCCACGCACCGTGCCACTGCTCGCACTGGCGGCGATTCATCGGGTGCAACTTCGGGCACATGTCCCGAACATGCAGCGCCCATTGCCCGCCACACGGCGTCGCGCGACGAAGAGCAGGGGTTCACACTTTTGCCGCCGTTCCGGCTTCAACCTCGAGCGAAAATGGCGGTTTGGACCGTCCACGCACCGTGCCACTGCTCGCACTGGCGGCGATTCATCAGGTGCAACTTCGGGCACATGTCCAGAACATGCAGCGCCCATTGCACGCCAAACGGCGTCGCGCGAGGAAGAGCAGGGGTTCCACTTTTGCCCCCGTTCCGGCTTCAACCTCGAGCGGAAATGGCGGTTTGGACCGTCCACGCACCGTGCCACTGCTCGCACTGGCGGCGATTCATCGGGGTGCAACTTCGGGCACATGTCCAGAACATGCAGCGCCCATTCCCCGCACACGGCGTCGCGCGAAGAAGAGCAGGGGTTCACACTTTTGCCCCGTTCCGGCTTCAACCTCGAGCGGAAATGGCGGTTTGGACCGTCCACGCACCGTGCCACTGCTCGCACTGGCGGCGATTCATCGGGTGCAACTTCGGGCACATGTCCAGAACATGCAGCGCCCATTGCACGCCCAACGGCGTCGCGCGACGAAGAGCAGGGGTTCACACTTTTGCCCCCGTTCCGGCTTCAACCTCGAGCGGAAATGGCGGTTTGGACCGTCCACGCACCGTGCCACTGCTCGCACTGGCGGCGATTCATCGGGTGCAACTTCGGGCACATGTCCAGAACATGCAGCGCCCATTGCACGCCAAACGGCGTCGCGCGACGAAGAGC
>NW_003303534.1:54701-56206 GCF_000142945.1 Phytophthora infestans T30-4 | reverse complement strand
CAACCGGATTTCGCTGTTTCCTGGGTTTAACGTTAACGCGATGCCACTGGATAGTCAAAAGAGCTACCAAAACAGATGGTTATCCACCTGCTATATCTGCATGCGAGTTTTGATTTTTTTCGTCGATAGAAAATCCCTGTCGTACCAATGTGTTTGGTTTTGCCATTTGTTTTGCTCTCCCATACTTAAGTTAATTGTTTGGCAAGACGTTGTTTCTGTCTGGGGGAAATAGCAACATCAATATGGCCATATGCAGCTGTTTCTCATAGGCTACTGGAATAAACGGTTTCTTTCTAATATATCTGTAACTGGTTTTGACTTTGATACCTTTAGCTCTAAGTCAATATTAGGCAAAGGTTTGTATTACGATGTACCATCCGTAAATGTTGAAATCGTTAAATTGTGCGGTAAATAGGACGAATATGTCATAACGGATTTCGTGTTTCTGGGTTAAAGCTAGGGCGATGCCACTGATAGTCAAAGAGCTACAAAACAGATGGTTATTAACCTGCTATATCTGCATGCGAGTTTGATTTTTTTTTGTCGATAGAAAATCCTGTCGTCCTAATGTCTTTGGTTTGACATTTGTTTTGCTCTCCATACTTAAGTTAATTGTTTGGCAAGACGTTGTTTCTGTGTGGGGGAAATAGCAACATCAATATGGCCATGTGCAGCTGTTTCTCATAGACTACTGGAATAAACGGTTTCTTCTAATATATCTGTAACTGGTTTGACTTTGATACCCCTAGCTCTAAGTCAATATTAGGCAAAGGTTTGTATTACGATGTACTATCCGTAAAATTGTGAAATCGTTGAATTGTGCGGTAAATAGCAACATCAATATGGCCATGTGCAGCTGTTTCTCATCGGCTACTGGAATAAACGGTTTCTTCTAATATCTCTGTAACTGGTTTGACCCAGCTCTAAGTCAATATTAGGCAAATGTTTGTATTACGATGTACTATCCGTAAAATTTGAAATCGTTAAATTGTGCGGGAAATAGGACGAATATGTCACAACGGATTTCGTGTTTCTGGGTTAACGTTAAGGCGATGCCACTGATAGTCAAAGAGCTACAAAACAGATGATTATCCACCTGCTATATCTGCATGCGAGTTTGATTTTTTTGTCGATAGAAAATCCTGTCGGACCACTGTGTTTGGTTTGGCATTTGTTTTGCTCTCCATACTTAAGTTAATTGTTTGGCTAGACGTTGTTTCTGTGTGGGGGAAATAGCAACAATAATATGGCCATGTGCAGCTGTTTCTCATCGGCTACTGGAATAAAAGGTTTCTTCTAATATATCTGCAACTGGGTTGACTTTGATACCCCCTAGCTCTAAGTCAATATTATGCAAATGTTTGTATTACGATGTACTATTCGTAAAATTTTGAAATCGTTGAATTGTGCGGTAAATAGGACGAATATATCACAACGGATTTCGTGTTTCTGGTGTAATGCTAGGGCGATGCCACTGATAGTCAAAGAGCTACAAAACAGATGCT
>NW_003303534.1:47339-54299 GCF_000142945.1 Phytophthora infestans T30-4 | reverse complement strand
GTTTTTTTCATAGGGCTGCTGGGATATAAACAGGTTTTTTTTAATGTGTTTGGAAAACTAGTTTTGTACTTTTGATTACTCCATAGTTTTAAGTCGAATATTGAGCAAAAGGATTTGTATACGAAGGACTTTCCGTAAAAGTTTGAGATGGTTCAATGGTGCGTAAATAGAACAAATATGTCATAACCGATTTTCGTGTTTTGGGTAAAGCTAGGCGATGCACTGATAGTCAAAGAGCTACAAGACAGATGGTTATCCACCTGCTATATATGCATGCGAGTTGATTTTTTGTCGATAGAAAATCCCTGTCGTCCTCATGTCTTTGGTTTGGCATTCTTTTGCTCTCCATACTTAAGTTAATTGTTTGGCTAGACGTTGCTTCTGTGTGAGGAAAAAAAGCAACATCAATATGGCCATGTGCAGCTGTTTCTCATAGGCTACTGGAATAAACGGTTTCTTCTAATATATCTGTAACTGGTTTGACTTTGATACCCCTAGCTCTAAGTCAATATTAGGCATAGGTTTGTATTACGATGTACTATCCGTAAAATATTGAAATCGTTAAATCGTGCGGTAAATAGGACGAATATGTCATAACGGATTTCGTGTTTCTGGGTCAAAGCTAGGGCGATGCCACTGATAGTCAAAGAGCTACAAAACAGATGGTTATCCACCTGCTATATCTGCATGCGAGTTTGCTTTTTTTTTGTCGATAGAAAATCCTGTCGTCCTAATGTCTTTGGTTTGACATTTGTTTTGCTCTCAATACTTAAGTTAATTGTTTGGCTAGACGTTGTTTCTGTGTGGGGGAAATAGCAACAATAATATGGCCATGTGCAGCTGTTTCTCATAGGCTAGTGGAATAAACGGTTTCTTCTAATATATCTGTAACTGGTTTGACTTTGATACCCCTAGCTCTAAGTCAATATTAGGCAAAGGTTTGTATTACGATGTACTATCCGTAAAATGTTGAAATCGTTAAATTGTGCGGTAAATAGGACGAATATGTCACAACGGATTTCGTGTTTCTGGGTTAAAGCTAGGGCGATGCCACTGATAGTCAAAGAGCTACAAAACAGATGGTTATCCACCTGCTATATATGCATGCGAGTTGAATTTTTTGTCGATAGAAAAATCCCTGTCGTACCAATGTGTTTGGGTTTTGCATTTTTCTGCCTCTCAATACTTTAAGTTACTTATGGACTAGACCGTTGTTTTCTGTGTGAGAGAATATAGGCACCATCAATATGCCCATGTGCAGTTGTTTCTCATAGGCTACTGAAATAAACGTTTTCTTTAAATATATCTGTAACTGGTTTGACTTTGATACCCCTAGCTCTAGGTCAACATTAGGCAAAGGTTTGTATTACGATGTACTATCCGTAAAATGTTGAAATCGTTAAATTGTGCGGTAAATAGGACGAATATGTCACAACGGATTTCGTGTTTCTGGGTTAAAGCTAGGGCGATGCCACTGATAGTCAAAGAGCTACAAAACAGATGATTATCCACCTGCTATATCTGCATGCGAGTTTGATTTTTTTTGTCGATAGAAAACTCCCTTTCGTCATAATGTCTTTGGTTTGACATTTGTTTTGCTCTCAATACTTCAGATAATTGTTTGGCTAGACGTTGTTTCTGTGTGGGGGAAATAGCAACATCAATATGGCCATGTGCAGCTGTTTCTCATAGGCTAGTGGAGTAAATGGTTTCTTCTAATATATATGTAACTGGTTTGACTTTGATACCCCTAGCTCTAAGTCAATATTAGGCAAAGGTTTGTATTACGATGTACCATCCGTAAAATGTTGAAATCGTTAAATTGTGCGGTAAATAGGACGAATATGTCACAACGGATTTCGTGTTTCTGGGTTAAAGCTAGGGCGATGCCACTGATAGTCAAAGAGCTACAAGACAGATGGTTATCCACCTGCTATATATGCATGCGAGTTGATTTTTTTGTCGATAGAAAATCCTGTCGTCCTAATGTCTTTGGTTTGACATTTGTTTTGCTCTCCATACTTAAGTTAATTGTTTGGCTAGACGTTGCTTCTGTGTGGGGAAAAAAGCAACATCAATATGGCCATGTGCAGCTGTTTCTCATCGGCTACTGGGATAAACGGTTTCTTCTAATATATCTGTAACTGGTTTGACTTTGATACCCCTAGCTCTAAGTCAATATTAGGCAAAGGTTTGTATTACGATGTACTATCCGTAAAATTTTGAAGTCGTTGAATTGTGCGGTAAATAGGACGAATATGTCACAACGGATTTCGTGTTTCTGGGTTAAAGCTAGGGCGATGCCACTGATAGTCAAAGAGCAACAAAACAGATGATTATCCACCTGCTATATCTGCATGCAAGTTTGATCTTTTTTGTCGATAGAAAATCCTGTCGTCCTAATGTCTTTGGTTTGACATTTGTTTTGCTCTCCATACTTAAGTTAATTGTTTGGCTAGACGTTGCTTCTGTGTGGGGAAAATAGCAACATCAATATGGCCATGTGCAGCTGTTTCTCATCGGCTACTGGAATAAACGGTTTCTTCTAATATATCTGTAACTGGTTTGACTTTGATACCCCTAGCTCTAAGTCAATATTAGGCAAAGGTTTGTATTACGATGTACTATCCGTAAAATGTTGAAATCGTTGAATTGTGGGGGAAATAGCAACATCAATATGGCCATGTGCAGCTGTTTCTCATAGGCTACTGGAATAAACGGTTTCTTCTAATATATCTGTAACTGGTTTGACTTTGATACCCCTAGCTCTAAGTCAATATTAGGCAAAGGTTTGTATTACGATGTACTATCCGTAAAATGTTGAAATCGTTAAATTGTGCGGTAAATAGGACGAATATGTCATAACGGATTTCGTGTTTCTGGGTCAAAGCTAGGGCGATGCCACTGATAGTCAAAGAGCTACAAGACAGATGGTTATCCACCTGCTATATCTGCATGCAAGTTTGATCTTTTTTGTCGATAGAAAATCCTGTCGTCCTAATGTCTTTGGTTTGACATTTGTTTTGCTCTCCATACTTAAGTTAATTGTTTGGCTAGACGTTGTTTCTGTGTGGGGGAAATAGCAACATCAATATGGCCATGTGCAGTTGTTTCTCATAGGCTACTGGAATAAACGGTTTCTTCTAATATATCTGTAACTGGTTTGACTTTGATACCCCTAGCTCTAAGTCAATATTAGGCAAAGGTTTGTATTACGATGTACTATCCGTAAAATTTTGAAATCGTTAAATTGTGCGGTAAATAGGACGAATATGTCATAACGGATTTCGTGTTTCTGGGTTAAAGCTAGGGCGATGCCACTGATAGTCAAAGAGCAACAAAACAGATGATTATCCACCTGCTATATCTGCATGCGAGTTTGATTTTTTTTGTCGATAGAAAATCCTTTCGTCCTAATGTCTTTGGTTTGACATTTGTTTTGCTCTCAATACTTCAGATAATTGTTTGGCTAGACGTTGTTTCGGTGTGGGGGAAATAGCAACATCAATATGGCCATGTGCAGCTGTTTCTACATGAGGCTAGTGGGAGTAAATGGGTTTCTTCTAATATATATGTAACTGGGTTTGACTTAGATACCCCCTAGGCTCTAGAGTCATATTAGGCAAAGCTGTGTATTTACGGATGTACCATCGCGTAAAATGTTGAAATCGTTTAAATTGTGCGGTAAAATAGCGCGAAATATGTCACAACGGGATTTCGTGTTTTCTGGGTTAAAAGCTAGGGCGATGCCACTGATAGTCAAAGAGCTACAAGACAGATGGTTATCCACCTGCTATATATGCATGCGAGTTGATTTTTTTGTCGATAGAAAATCCTGTCGTCCTAATGTCTTTGGTTTGACATTTGTTTTGCTCTCCATACTTAAGTTAATTGTTTGGCTAGACGTTGCTTCTGTGTGGGGAAAAAAGCAACATCAATATGGCCATGTGCAGCTGTTTCTCATAGGCTACTGGAATAAACGGTTTCTTCTAATATATCTGTAACTGGTTTGACTTTGATACCCCTAGCTCTAAGTCAACCTTAGGCAAAGGTTTGTATTACGATGTACTATCCGTAAAATGTTGAAATCGTTAAATTGTGCGGTAAATAGGACGAATATGTCACAACGGATTTCGTGTTTCTGGGTTAAAGCTAGGGCGATGCCACTGATAGTCAAAGAGCTACAAAAAGATGCTTATTCACCTGCTATATCTGCATGCGAGTTTGATTTTTTTTGTCGATAGAAAATCCTGTCGTACTAATGTCTTTGGTTTGACATTTGTTTTGCTCTCCATACTTAAGTTAATTGTTTGGCTAGACGTTGTTTCTGTGTGGGGGAAATAGCAACATCAATATGGCCATGTGCAGCTGTTTCTCATAGGCTACTGGAATAAACGCTTTCTTCTAATATATCTGTAACTGGTTTGACTTTGTTACCCCTAGCTCTAAGTCAACATTAGGCAGAATGTTTGTATTACGATGTACTATCCGTAAAATGTTGAAATCGTTAAATTGTGCGGTAAATAGGACGAATATGTCATAACGGATTTCGTGTTTCTGGGTTAAAGCTAGGGCGATGCCACTGATAGTCAAAGAGCTACAAAACAGATGATTATCCACCTGCTATATCTGCATGCGAGTTTGATTTTCTTTGTCGATAGAAAATCCTGTCGCCCTCATGTCGTTGGTTTGACATTTTTTTTGCTCTCCATACTTAAGTTAATTGTTTGGCTAGACGTTGTTTCTGTGTGGGGGAAATAGCAACATCAATATGGCCATGTGCAGCTGTTTCTCATAGGCTACTGGAATAAACGGTTTCTTCTAATATATCTGTAACTGGTTTGACTTTGATACCCCTAGCTCTAAGTCAATATTAGGCAAAGGTTTGTATTACGATGTACTATCCGTAAAATGTTGAAATCGTTGAATTGTGCGGTAAATAGCAACATCAATATGGCCATGTGCAGCTGTTTCTCATCGGCTACTGGAATAAACGGTTTCTTCTAATATATCTGTAACTGGTTTGACTTTGATACCCCTAGCTCTAAGTCAATATTAGGCAAAGGTTTGTATTACGATGTACTATCCGTAAAATGTTGAAATCGTTAAATTGTGCGGTAAATAGGACGAATATGTCATAACGGATTTCGTGTTTCTGGGTCAAAGCTAGGGCGATGCCACTGATAGTCAAAGAGCTACAAGACAGATGGTTATCCACCTGCTATATATGCATGCGAGTTGACTTTTTTGTCGATAGAAAATCCTGTCGTACCAATGTGTTTGGTTTTGCATTTTTCTGCTCTCAATACTTAAGTTAATTGTTTGGCAAGACGTTGTTTCTGTGTGGGGGAAATAGCAACATCAATATGGCCATGTGCAGCTGTTTCTCATAGGCTACTGGAATAAACGGTTTCTTCTAATATATCTGTAACTGGTTTGACTTTG
Source organism: Phytophthora infestans T30-4 (assembly GCF_000142945.1). NCBI lineage: Eukaryota > Oomycota > Peronosporomycetes > Peronosporales > Peronosporaceae > Phytophthora > Phytophthora infestans. The sequence continues at coordinate 48,854 of NW_003303534.1, read as the reverse complement.
ATACCCCTAGCTCTAAGTCAATATTAGGCAAAGGTTTGTATTACGATGTACTATCCGTAAAATGTTGAAGTCGTTAAATTGTGCGGTAAATAGGACGAATATGTCATAACGGATTTCGTGTTTCTGGGTCAAAGCTAGGGCGATGCCACTGATAGTCAAAGAGCTACAAGACAGATGGTTATCCACCTGCTATATATGCATGCGAGTTGACTTTTTTGTCGATAGAAAATCCTGTCGTACCAATGTGTTTGGTTTTGCATTTTTCTGCTCTCAATACTTAAGTTAATTGTTTGGCAAGACGTTGTTTCTGTGTGGGGGAAATAGCAACATCAATATGGCCATGTGCAGCTGTTTCTCATAGGCTACTGGAATAAACGGTTTCTTCTAATATATCTGTAACTGGTTTGACTTTGATACTCCTAGCTCTAAGTCAATATTAGGCAAAGGTTTGTATTACGATGTACTATCCGTAAAATGTTGAAATCGTTAAATTGTGCGGTAAATAGGACGAATATGTCATAACGGATTTCGTGTTTCTGGGTTAAAGCTAGGGCGATGCCACTGATAGTCAAAGAGCTACAAAACAGATGGTTATCCACCTGCTATATATGCATGCGAGTTTGATTTTCTTTGTCGATAGAAAATCCTGTCGTCCTCATGTCTTTGGTTTGGCATTTCTTTTGCTCTCCATACTTAAGTTAATTGTTTGGCTAGACGTTGTTTCTGTGTGGGGGAAATAGCAACATCAATATGGCCATGTGCAGCTGTTTCTCATAGGCTACTGGAATAAACGGTTTCTTCTAATATATCTGTAACTGGTTTGACTTTGATACCCCTAGCTCTAAGTCAATATTAGGCAAAGGTTTGTATTACGATGTACTATCCGTAAAATTTTGAAATCGTTGAATTGTGCGGTAAATAGCAACATCAATATGGCCATGTGCAGCTGTTTCTCATCGGCTACTGGAATAAACGGTTTCTTCTAATATATCTGTAACTGGTTTGACTTTGATACCCCTAGCTCTAAGTCAATATTAGGCAAAGGTTTGTATTACGATGTACTATCCGTAAAATTTGAAATCGTTAAATTGTGCGGTAAATAGGACGAATATGTCATAACGGATTTCGTGTTTCTGGGTTAAAGCTAGGGCGATGCCACTGATAGTCAAAGAGCTACAAAACAGATGGTTATCCACCTGCTATATCTGCATGCGAGTTTGATTTTTTTTTGTTGATAGAAAATCCTGTCGTCCTAATGTCTTTGGTTTGACATTTTTTTTGCTCTCAATACTTAAGTTAATTGTTTGGCTAGACGTTGTTTCTGTGTGTGTGTGTGTGGGGGGGAAAGCAACATCAATATGGCCATGTGCAGCTGTTTCTCATAGGCTACTGGAATAAACGGTTTCTTCTAATATATCTGTAACTGGTTTGACTTTGATACCCCTAGCTCTAAGTCAACATTAGGCAGAATGATTTGTATTACGATGTAATATCCGTAAAATGTTGAAATCGTTA